>NC_084757.1:38532396-38589896 GCF_033978785.1 Entelurus aequoreus
TCCACAGATGGTTCATCTAGTTATTGACATTATTTACACATTACTATGTCTGTTTCAGTCACTATGTTATTTAGTCACTACAGTAATGTGTTCACATCCACAGGAACCCCATGGGTTAGTCTACTCTATACAGTATTTACAACCTTACTAGTGTTCACTTCACAGCCACAGATGGTTCATCTAATTATTTACACATTACTATGTCTGTTTCCGTCACTATGTTATTTAGTCACTACAGTAATTGTGTTGACATCCACAGGAACCACATGGGTTAGCCTACTCTATACAGTATTTACAACCTTACTAGTGTTCACTTCACAGCCACAGATGGTTCATCTACTTATTGACATTATTTACACATTACTATGTCTGTTTCAGTCACTATGTTATTTAGTCACTAGAGTAATGTGTTCACATCCACAGGAACCACATGGGTTAGCCTACTCTATAAAGTATTTACAACCTTACTAGTGTTCACTTCACAGCCACAGATGGTTCATCTAGTTATTGACATTATTTTCACTTTACGTTGTCTGTTTCAGTCACTATAGTAATTATGTTCACATCCACAGGAACCACATGGGTTAGCCTACTCTATACAGTATTTACAACCTTACTAGTGTTCACTTCACAGCAACAGATGGTTCATCTACTTATTGACATTATTTACACATTACTGTCTGTTTCAGTCACTATGTTATTTAGTCACTACAGTAATTGTGTTCACATCCACAGGAACCACATGGGTTAGCCTACTCTATACAGTATTTACAACCTTACTAGTGTTCACTTCACAGCCACAGATGGTTCATCTACTTATTGACATTATTTTCACTTTACGTTGTCTGTTTCAGTCACCTATAGTAATTGTGTTGACATCCACAGGAACCACATGGGTTAGCCTACTCTATACAGTATTACAACCTTACTAGTGCTCACTTCACTTTAAAGTCCAGTGAATCAATTCCCTGAGTCGGTAAAGATTCATAAAAACACACAACAAAAAAGATGTCGATACTACCCTAACTTACGTGTCGTGTACTGACTGTGGCAATACCGACACGGCAACGGTTGGTAAACTTTACTAAGCACTCATTTCTTCTCTTGTTTTAGGATAGCTTAGCGGTTAGCTTAGCTATTAGCATGCCTGTAGCTCCTGCATTGCTCTGTGTGTAACATGTTCAGCCTCGTCCTCCTTATAATAAGTTAGACAACTTGAAGTCAATTCTATAGTAAAGTCTGGTAGAATATACTAAAATATGTCAAGTAATACTAAAAAATAAGAGTTGTAGAAATGATTGGAAACTCAAGACAGCCATGACATCATGTTCTTTACATAATGATCTATGGCTGCACGGTGGAACAAGGGTTAGTGTGTCTGCCTCACAATACGAAGGTCCTGGGTTCGATCCCGGGCTCGGGATATTTCTGTGTGGAGTTTGCATGTTCTCCCGTGACTGTGTGGGTTCCCCTCCGGCTTCCTCCCCACCTCCAAAGACATGCACCTGGGGATAGGCCCCTCCCACCTCCAAAGACATGCACCTGGGGATAGGCCCCTCCCACCTCCAAAGACATGCACCTGGGGATAGGCCCCTCCCACTTCCAAAGACATGCACCTGGGGATAGGCCCCTCCCACCTCCAAAGACATGCACCTGGGGATAGGTTGATTGGCAACACTAAAAATGGTCCCTAGTGTGTGAATGTGAGTGTGAATGTTGTCTGTCTATCTGTGTTGGCCCTGTGATGAGGTGGCGACTTGTCCAGGGTGTACCCCGCCTCCCGCCCGAATGCAGCTGAGATAGGTTCAAACACTGATGACATCTATTAAACAGACAAGAAGCAAGGAATCATGCAGAGACAGAGTTACATTTAGCTCAATGAGGAGAGATGTTTTGGGCTGTACTCTTAGTTACAGTTGCAACCTACGTTCTAAGGCACAGCCCACGTGCTCCTCTATTTATTTGGGAGGTCCCTGGTTACATCACTGAGGCTGCCTCTGAAGGAAAGGGGGGTAATCTCTGCAGCCCCAGTTGGACACAATATATGTTTATTCATGAAATGGAAATGTGCTGACACTTGTGATATCGCCCTGTCTCTGCTTTGTCTACGTCACGGTACTCCATGTTCTGGACACAAACACTAATACGAGACGACTCGATTTGTACAGATAGAAAAGTACAACTTCAGCACAATTGATAATAACTATAGCAACGGCCTTTAAACATAAGAGTTGTGTGATAACTTACACATAATTATTCTAACATAGGCTCCAGCACCCCCCGCGACCCCAAACGGGACAAACGGTAGAAAATGGATGGATGGATAATGATCTATGGCTAGCAACTGCTGGAGATACATAGAAATGCCATGATATCACGTTTGTTCCTAAAAATATTTCTATTGTTTGCCTAAAATTCTTTATTTGTAATTATAATCACGATCAACAAATCCTTTAGGAATCTTGAAAATTGTCAGGTAAGAATTGTCGGGGTCTGCAATACTGGTCCTGGGTCTACTTGGGATGGGATCTTGGCTGAAACTTGCAGTATCGCTCCCGTGTTATCGAGTTATCCCAGATTTTATGACCCCGGACTTGGTTATTTCGACTGCCTGAAGGGAAAAACTGTTGACATCCGAGCAAATGGGGAGCTTCCTCTGTATTTGAGGACGGATCAAAGTCTTGGCTCGTGGAGCGCTAACAGGAAACCTCGTGGGACCGCATCCAAAATCCTGCGCCGCGGTGTCGCTATAACAAGAAGAAGAAGAAAGATGTTTGTGGTGTAGCAGTCGCTAACAAGAAGTCGGATTAGCAAGCGCAGGATTTGAAGTCTGCGCCCCAGACGGCAAAGATGTAAGAGTTGATAATTAGAATATGAACGCTGAGGCGCTAACCTGGAATGTTTGCGTGCACGCGTACAACACAGCCCGGGCGTGTACCTATCATGTCCAATATTCCCGCCAATATGCAGGCGTCTGAGAGCCGGAATTTAATGGTTACCGTAATGAATGTTGACTCTGCGGATCACAACAAGGCGGGGGGGGAGGGGGGGGTGCGTTTGTTTGGATGCCTCGGCGAAGAGCTATAATTTGGGGGAAGTTTTTTTCCTCGCTCGTCCGCTGGGGAGCCGCACGCTACGAGGAGGCGGGGCTCTCCCTCGACACGCGTCGTTAGAAGTTGTTGTTTTATTTTCCCTGAGCGACAAGCGAGCTATTTGTCTGTCATTTGTTGTTCTTAACTCATCAATTTCTTATTTACGTCCAGCATCAGACCTTCTCATTCATGCGTGACTTGGTGTTTGCATACATTATACATCTTTTGTCTGCCCTAATTGGCTAACTATTATTTCTTCTGATTATTTGGTGCTGAGTTAACCTTTCATGTTTTCTGGCAAATCAACAGAGCAAAGTTTGGCGCCGTGCCACGCCCACATTTTATGGCGTAGGAAATATGTGTTCGCAATTTATCATGGCCTATATGTGTAATATATGTACATTTAACCGTTACTCATTTGGTCAAAGTCCCTAGGAGGAGTTCGTTAAAGTACAAACCCTGTTTTTTGCCAGAAAATGGCCAAAAACCATCGGAGCAAAGATTGGTGCCATACCACGCTCACATCTTATGACGAAAGAAAAATTTGTTTGCAGCGTATCATCATCCCTTTATGTAGTATCTGTAATTTTAACTGTGACTCATTTGGTCAAAGTCCCTAGGAGGAGTCCGTTAAAGTACAAACCCTTTTTTTTGCCAGAAAATGGCCAAAAACCATCGGAGCAAAGTTTGGCGCCATGCCACGCCCACATCTTATGGTGTATGAAAAATGTGTATGCAATTTATCATGGCCTATATGTGTAGTATCTGTCATTTTAACTATGTTTCATATGGTCAAAGTCCCTAGGAGGAGTTCGTTAAAGTACAACCCCGTTTTTTGGCCGAAAAATAGCCAAAAACCATCGGAGCAAAGTTTGGTGCCATGCCACGCTCACATCTTATGACGTAAGAAAAATGTGTTTGCAGCGTATCATCATCCCTTTATGTAGTATCTGTAATTTTAACTGTGACTCATTTGGTCAAAGTCCCTAGGAGGAGTTTGTTAAAGTACAAACCCTTTTTTTTGCCAGAAAATGGCCAAAAACCATCAGAGCAAAGTTTGGCGCCATGCCACACCCACATCTTATGGCGTATGAGAAATGTATACGCAAATTATCATGGCCTATATGTGTAATATCTGTAATATTAACTGTGACTCATTTGGTCAAAGTCCCTAGGAGGAGTTTGTTAAAGTACGACCCCATTTTTTCGCCAAAAAATGGCCAAAAACCATCGGAGCAAAGATTGGCGCCATGCCACGCCCACATCTTATGGTGTATGAAAAATGTGTTTGCAATTTATCATGGCCTATATGTGTAGTATCTGTCATTTTAACTATGACTCATATGGTCAAAGTCCTTGGGAGGAGTTCGTTAAAGTACAACCCCGTTTTTTGGCCGAAAAATAGCCAAAAACCATCGGAGCAAACTTTGGTGCCATGCCACGCTCACATCTTATGACGCAAGAAAAATTTGTTTGCAGCGTATCATCATCCCTTTATGTAGTATCTGTAATTTTAACTGTGACTCATTTGGTCAAAGTCCCTAGGAGGAGTCCGTTAAAGTACAAACCCTTTTTTTTTTGCCAGAAAATGGCCAAAAACCATCAGAGCAAAGTTTGGCTCCATGCCACGCCCACATCTTATGGTGTATGAAAAATGTGTTTGCAATTTATCATGGCCTATATGTGTAGTATCTGTCATTTTAACTATGACTCATATGGTCAAAGTCCTTGGGAGGAGTTCGTTAAAGTACAACCCCGTTTTTTGGCCGAAAAATAGCCAAAAACCATCGGAGCAAAGTTTGGTGCCATACCACGCTCACATCTTATGACGTAAGAAAAATGTGTTTGCAGCGTATCATCATCCCTTTATGTAGTATCTGTAATTTTAACTGTGACTCATTTGGTCAAAGTCCCTAGGAGGAGTCCGTTAAAGTACAAACCCTTTTTTTTGCCAGAAAATGGCCAAAAACCATCAGAGCAAAGTTTGGCGCCATGCCACACCCACATCTTATGGCGTATGAGAAATGTATACGCAAATTATCATTGCCTATATGTGTAATATCTGTAATATTAACTGTGACTCATTTGGTCAAAGTCCCTAGGAGGAGTTTGCTAAAGTATGACCGCATTTTTTCGCCAAAAAATGGCCAAAAACCATCGGAGCAAAGATTGGTGCCATGCCACGCCCACATCTTATGGCGTAGGAAACATTGGTTCACAATTTATCATCACCTATATGTGTAATATCTGTCATTTTAACTGTGACTCATTTGGTCTAAGTCTCTAGAAGGAGTTCGTTAAAGTACGACCAATTTTTTTGAGAAAGAATAGCCAAAAACCATGGGAGTAAAGTTTGGCGCCATGCCACACCCACATCTTATGGCGTAGGAAAAATGTGTTCGCAATTTATCATGGCCTATATGTGTAATATCTGTCATTTTAACTGTGACTCATTTGGTCAAAGTTCCTATGATGAATTTGTTAAAAGTATGACCGCATTTGTTCGGCAAAAGATAGCCAAAAACCATCGGAGCAAAGTTTGCCGCCATACCACGCCCACATCTTATGGCGTAGGAAAATTTTGTTTGCAATTTATCATCACCTATATGTGTAATATCTGTCACTTTAACTGTGACTCATTTGGTCAAAGTTCCTAGGAGGAGTATGTTAAAGTACGACCGCATTTTTTTGCCAAAAAATAGCCAAAAACCATCGGTTAAGTTCAGCGCCATGCCACGCCCACATTTATGGGCGTAAGAAAAATGTGTCTGCAATTTATTATAACCTCTTTGTGTAGGATCTATCATTTTAACTGTGACTCATTTGGTCAAAGTCCCTAGGAGGAGTTCGTTAAAGTACGACCACATTTTTTTCGCCAATAAATAGCCAAAAACCATCGGAGCAAAGTTTGTCGCCATGCCACGCCCACATTTTATGCCGTAGTAAAATGTATTCGCAATTTATTACTGCCTCTATGTGTAGTATTTGTCATTTTAAACGTGACTCATTTGGTCAAAGTCCCTAGGAGGAGTTTGTTAAAGTATGACCACTTTTTTCCGCCAAAAAACATCGGAGCAAAGTTTGGCGCCATGCCACGCCCACATCTTATGGCATGGAAAAAAATGTGTTCACAATTTATCATGGCCTATATGTGTAATATCTGTCATTTTAACTGTGACTCATTTGGTCAAAGTCCCTAGGAGGAGTTTGTTAAAGTACGACCACATTTTTTTCGCCAATAAATAGCCAAAAACCATTGGAGCAAAGTTTGGCGCCATGCCACGCCCACATTTTATGCCGTAGTAAAATTTGTTTGCAATTTATCACTGCCTCTATGTGTAGTATTTGTAATTTTAAACGTGACTCATTTGGTCAAAGTCCCTAGAAGGAGTTTGTTAAAATACGACCCCTTTTTTCCGCCAAAAAACATCGGAGCAAAGTTTGGCGCCATGCCACGCCCACATCTTATGGCATGGAAAAAATGTGTTCACAATTTATCATGGCCTATATGTGTAATATCTGTCATTTTAACTGACTCATTTTGTCAAAGTCCCTAGGAGGAGTTTGTTAAAGTACGACCCCTTTTTTCCCCCCAAAAATGGCCAAAAACCATCGGAGAAAAGTTTGGCGCCATACCACGCCCACATCTTATGGCATGGAAAAAATGTGTTCACAATTTATCATGGCCTATATGTGTAATATCTGTCATATTAACTGTGACTCATTTGGTCAAAGTGCCTAGGAGGAGTTTGTTAAAGTACGACCCCATTTTTTTGCCAGAAAATGTCCATTAACCATTGGAGCAAAGTTCAGCGCCATGCCACGCCCACATCTTATGGGCGTAAGAAAAATGTGTCTGCAATTTATTATAACCTCTTTGTGTAGTATCTGTCATTTTAACTGTGGCTCATTTGGTCAAAGTCCCTAGGAGGAGTTTGTTAAAGTACGACCACATTTTTTTCGCCAATAAATAGCCAAAAACCATCGGAGCAAAGATTGGCATGGCAAATTTGTTTGCAATTTATCTTTGCCTATATGTGTAATATCTGTAATTTTAACTGTGACTCATTTGGTCAAAGTCCCTAGGAGGAGTTTGTTAAAGTATGACACCTTTTTTTTGCCAAAAAATAGCCAAAAACCATCGGAGCAAAGTTTGGCGCCATGCCACGCCCACATTTTATGCCGTAGTAAAATTTGTTTGCAATTTATCATCACCTATATGTGTTATATCTGTCATTTTAACTGTGACTCATTTGTTCAAAGTCCCTAGGAGGAGTTTGTTAAAGTATGACACCTTTTTTTTGCCAAAAAATAGCCAAAAACCATCGGAGCAAAGTTTGGCGCCATGCCACGCCCACATCTTATGCCGTAGTAAAATTTGTTTGCAATTTATCATCACCTATATGTGTAATATCTGTCATTTTAACTGTGACTCATTTGGTCAAAGTCCCTAGGAGGAGTTTGTTAAAGTACAAACCATTTTTTTTGCCAAAAAATAGCCAAAAACCATGGGAGCAAAGTTTGGCGCCTTGCCACGCCCACATTTTATGCCGTAGTAAAATTTGTTCGCAATTTATCACTGCCTCTATGTGTAGTATTTGTCATTTTAAACGTGACTCATTTGGTCAAAGTCCCTAGGAGGAGTTTGTTAAAGTACTTTTTCCGCCAAAAATGGCCATTAACCACCGGAGCAAAGTTTGGCGCCATGCCACGCCTACATCTTATGGCATGGAAAAAATGTGTTTGCAATTTATCATGGCCTATATGTGTAATATCTGTCATTTTAACTGTGACTCATTTGGTCAAAGTCCCTAGGAGGAGTTTGTTAAAGTATGACCCCTTTTTTTGCCAAAAACCATGGGAGCAAAGTTTGGCGCCATGCCACGCCCACATATTATGGCGTATGAGAAATGTATATACAATTTATCATTGCTTACATTTGTGATATCTTTCATTTTAACCATGTCTCATTTGGTCAAAGTCCCTGGGAGGAGTTTGTTAAAGTACGACCCCATTTTTTTGCCAAACAAATGGAAGCCAAAAACAAAGATGGCCGACTTCCTGTTGTACTTCCAGGCATGGCTTCCTCAGACTTTTATGTGCGTCCTGTCATGATGGACGTCTCCTGTGACTTTTGTGTGGATTGTGAAAGCGGTCGGAGGGGCCAATGTTTGAAAAGGTGGCGCTAGAGAGCCAGTTTGGGACGGCCACACCTGAGCAACATGTGCATGTTAAGGGCCTCAAAAAGGTGTCCCTGGCGGGGGGATCGGGGCCCTACAAGACATTGTTTGAAGAGAATATGTTCCCATCGACGACATCAGCCGCCAGCACTTGACACGCCTCTTATGCGTTTGTCAATATCACGGCGAGGGCAAATTAGGGACTCTGACAGCGTCGCGTCGCCGGGACGCCAGTTGACCTTTGCCTCACCTTTTTTTTTTTTCCCCTCGCTAATTTGATCGCTTTTATTTACAAAGCGGACGAGGATTTTAACGACGGCCGTGTCACGCCGGAGACGGCCGTGTCACGCCGGAGACGGCCGCCGAAGAGCGAAGCGGCGCATGTGGCGACATGACGGACTGTCACGAGTAGATCCTCGTTTTAACGTTTCCCCGAGGGGCCGGCGTGGCTCCGCTCTCCGTGGCGGACATCTTCTCAACGCCAGATTACGCTTCGTTTGTGCCGCCGCGCTTTCCTGCCGGAGACAAGATGGCAGCGGCGTCCAAACGTGTCAGCGTCAGCGGGGCCCGATTGCGAGGCCTCACGGCCCTGCTCCCCCCCCCCCCCCACACACACTGGCGCCGGCGGCGCTGTTTAGCGAGTTGCGCTGCACGCCGCCTGCTCGCAGACTGGTGCCATTAGAGCACGCGCTACATGAAAGGTGCTCAGTGTATTTTTAAAATTGTTGATTTTCCGCGTAATGATAGCTCACGCAATTAAGTGCTAGCTGCAGGCGCCGCTCGCCCTTGAAGAGGAAAAGATGCTCCGTGTGTGTGTGTGTGTGTGATGTGGATGAGGGGCTCTTAATTGGCGTAATAGTGTGTTTTCATTGAATTAGTAATGATCCATTATGTCGTTAGGTGATTAAGAGTTCCCTAAAAGGAAGAATGATGTAAAGACACATAAATATAGGCCTGAAAATCAGGGAATTAAAAAGCGTTTGATTAGACTTTCGGAGCAATTTATCATCTTCACCGTGTCAGCCGTGGGCGCACGAGAAGATAACGTTTGATGCCAAATAGACGCAGATGCAGAATGATCTCTTCCCCATCGACGACGATGCTGAGGTAGAACTGGGCAAATATGGCTGAAAACTGTGTCAGGATTTACGTGCTTGACATGAACCATGTCCTGAGTTATTGATATTGTTATGACGTGTGGACTATAGGGAGAATGAAATGTCAACTTTTTGTATTTCTAATCTTACTTCCTGTGATTAGAATCTCAGCTGTCAAGGAAATGGAAAACAAACAATGTCAACAA
This sequence comes from Entelurus aequoreus, assembly GCF_033978785.1. Lineage (NCBI taxonomy): Eukaryota > Metazoa > Chordata > Actinopteri > Syngnathiformes > Syngnathidae > Entelurus > Entelurus aequoreus. The sequence continues at coordinate 38,541,972 of NC_084757.1, forward strand.
AATAGACAATCAGGTGCAGAAGTCATGAATGTGTAAGAAATGCTTGGTAAAGTGTAAGACAAAAGTGCAAAGTGTAAACATGGAGGGAGCTGAGAAGAAGTATTTTCTGCAGGTTTAGTGGCAGGAAGTTACAGCTGTGCTCTAAAGGGTGAGCACGGCTCAGGTTGCAGAGGTCTGGCCAGTTAAGTAGACGACAGGTTTGTCTCCGTGCAAATATTTTGCTGGCGGAAAAATGTTTTCGACCATATCACCTTCAACGCATTCCTCTTTGTTGGGTCAACAAAAATTATTATTATTTTTTTTTTTTGGTACAAATTCCCGGTTTTCCCAAAATTCCAGGAATCCCAAAACACCTATTCAAATTCAAACTGTTACTACGTCAACATTTTCCAACCGTTTTAAAAACTTCCAACACCAATATCTTCTAGGGTAATTGTGCTATTATTTTCAAATATTTCTGGTTTTCCGAAATTACCAAATTTCTAGGAAATTCCCATTCAAACAAATGGACGTATTCATAGTTCTACAATGCCCAAAATGTTTCACATGTTTTAAATTCGATTCCGACCTTTCAACCATCCACCCACACTACTTTTCCCATATATCATACGCAAAACATGTTTTCCCTTTCCCAAAATTCCCTTTTTTTCCCAGTAATTTTCTCCCCATTGCCAATGAAAGGGAAATATACAATCGACTGCATATCCCACATTTCTCAAGCGATTCAAACCGTTCTACCACACACTCCACTCACCAAGGTCGAAGAAATTCCTGGAATTGTCAGAATTCCCGGTTTTCCAAAGTCCTATTTTCACCTCTTCCTGGAAAGTTTTCACAGTCCACATTTTTCAACCATTTTCGACCATTTCACCTTCAAAACATTCCTCTTTGTTGGGTCAACAAGATTTTTTTTTTTTTTGTTACAAATTCCCGGTTTTCCCGAAATTCCAGGAATCCCGAAACACCTATTCAAATTCAAACTGTTACTACGTCAACATTTTTCTACAGTTTTTAAAATTCCAACACCAATATCATCTAGGATAATTGTGCTATTATTTACAAAAATTTCCGGTTTTCCAAAATTACCAAATTCCTAGGAAATTCCCATTCAAACAAATGGACGTATTCATAGTTCTACAATGCCCAAAATGTTTCACATGTTTTAAATTCGATTCCGACCTTTCAACCATCCACACACACTACTCTTCCCATATATCATACGCAAAACATGTTTTCCCTTTCCCAAAATTCCCTTTTTTTCCCAGTAATTTTCTCCCCATTGCCAATGAATGGGAAATATACAATCGACTGCATATCCCACATTTCTCACCCGAGTCCAACCGTTCTACCACACACTCCACTCACCAAGGTCGAAGAAATTCCTGGAATTGTCAGAATTCCCGGTTTTCCAAAGTCCTATTTTCACCTCTTCCAGGAAAGTTTTCACAGTCCACATTTTTCAACCGTTTTCGACCATTTCACCTTCAAAACATTCCTCTTTGTTGGGTCAACAACATTTTTTTTTTTTTGTTACAAATTCCCGGTTTTCCCAAAATTCCAGGAATCCCAAAACACCTATTCAAATTCAAACTGTTACTACGTCAACATTTTCCAACCGTTTTAAAAACTTCCAAAACCAATATCTTCTAGGGTAATTGTGCTATTATTTTCAAATATTTCTGGTTTTCCGAAATTACCAAATTTCTAGTAAATTCCCATTCAAACAAATGGACGTATTCATAGTTCTACAATGCCCAAAATGTTTCACATGTTTTAAATTCGATTCCGACCTTTCAACCATCCACACACACTACTCTTCCCATATATCATACGCAAAACATGTTTTCCCTTTCCCAAAATTCCCTTTTTTTCCCAGTAATTTTCTCCCCATTGCCAATGAAAGGGAAATATACAATCGACTGCATATCCCACATTTCTCACCCGATTCAAACCGTTCTACCACACACTCCACTCACCAAGGTTGAAGAAATTCCTGGAATTGTCAGAATTCCCGGTTTTCCAAAGTCCTATTTTCACCTCTTCCTGGAAAGTTTTCACAGTCCACATTTTTCAACCGTTTTCGACCATTTCACCTTCAAAACATTCCTTTTTGTTACAAATTCCCGGTTTTCCCGAAATTCCAGGAATCCCGAAACACCTATTAAAATTCAAACTGTTACTACGTCAACATTTTTCTACCTATTTTAAAATTCCAACACCAATATCATCTAGGATAATTGTGCTATTATTTACAAAAATTTGCGGTTTTCCAAAATTACCAAATTCCTAGGAAATTCCCATTCAAATGAATGGATGTATTCATGGTTCTACAATGCCCAAAATGTTTGGCATTTTTTAAACCTGATTCCCACTTTTCAAACATCCATCCACACTACTCTTCCAATATATTGTAAGCAAAACATGTTTTCCCTTTCCCAAAATTCCCGGTTTTCCGATAGTTTTCTCCCCATTGCCAATGAAAGGGAAATATACAATCGTCTGCATATCCCACATTTCTCAACCGATTCCAACATCCACTCCACTCACCAAATTCAAAGAAATTCCTGGAATTCTCAGAATTCCTGGTTTTCCAAAGTCCTATTTTCACCTCTTCCTGGAAAGTTTTCACAGTCCACATTTTTCTACCCTTTTTGACCATTTCACCTTCAAAACATTCCTCTTTGTTGGGTCAACAAAAGTTGTTTTTTTTTTGTTACAAATTCCCGGTTTTCCCGAAATTCCAGGAATCCCGAAACACCCTATTCAAATTCAAACTCTTACTACGTCAACATTTTTCAACCATTTTGAAAAATTCCAACACCAATATCATCTAGGACAATTGTGCTATTATCTATATTTTCAAAAATTCCCATTGTTCACAAAATTACCAAATTTCGAGGAAATTCCCATTGAAATGAATGGACGTATTCATAGTTCTACAATGCTACACAATTTTTAAAAATGTTCGCATTTTTTAAAATGTTTTCCCTTTCCCCAAAATTCCTGGTTTTCCAGTAATTAACTCCCCATTGCCAATGAAAGGGAAATATACAATCGTCTGCATATCCCACATTTCTCAACCGATTCAAACCATTCTACCACACACTCCACTCACCAAGTTCAAAGAAATTCCTGGAATTTTTAGAATTCCAGGTTTTCCAAAGTCCTATTTTCACAGTACACATTTTTTTACCCTTTTTGACCATTTCACCTTCAAAACATTCCTCTTTGTTGGGTCAACAAAAGTCAACTTTTTATATTTGGTACAAATTCCCAGGTTTTCCCAAAATTCCAGGAATCCTGAAACACCCTATTGAAATTCAAACTCTTACTACGTCAACATTTTTCAACTGTTTTGAAAACTTCCAAAACCAATATCAGCTAGGACAATTGTGCTATTATTTACAAAAATTTCCAGTTTTCCAAAATTACTAAATTCCTAGGAAATTCCCATTCAAATGAATGGACGTATTCATAGTTCTACAATGCCCAAAATGTTTCGCATTTTTTAAACCTGATTCCCACTTTTCAAACATCCATCCACACTACTCTTCCAATATATTGTAAGCAAAACATGTTTTCCCTTTCCCCAAATTCCCGGTTTTTCGATAGTTTTCTCCCCATTGCCAATGAAAGGGAAATATACAATCGACTGCATATCCCACATTTCTCAACCGATTCAAACCGTTCCAACATCCACTTAACTCACCAAATTCAAAGAAATTCTTGGAATTCTCAGAATTCCAGGTTTTCCAAAGTCCTATTTTCACCTCTTCCTGGAAAGTTTTCACAGTCCACATTGTTCTACCCTTTTTGACCATTTCACCTTCAAAACATTCCTCTTAGTTGGGACAACAAAAGTTATCTTTTTATATTTGGTAAAAAATTCCCGGTTTTCCCAAAATTCCAGGAATCCCGAAACAACCTATTCAAATTCAAACTCTTACTACGTCAACATTTTTCAACCATTTTGAAAACTTCCAAAACCAATGTCAGCTAGGACAATTGTGCTATTATCTATATTTTCAAAAATTCCCGTTTCTCACGAAATTACCAAATGTCGAGGAAATTCCCATTGAAATGAATGGACGTATTCATAGTTCTACAATGCTACAAATTTTTTAAAATGTTTGCATTTTTTTAAAAATGTTCCCTTTCCCAAAATTCCTGGTTTTATATCATTTTCTCCCCATTGCCAAAGAACATGTAATATACAATCGACTCCCAGAAAATATCCCAGATTACCTGGAATTCCCCATTGAAAAAGAACGTGAAGCCGTAATGATGTTGCCTTATGTTAGTAACCAATCACAGCTTGCGATATGTAAATGTCGGCTGGTGACAGCTGCTTTTAAATATTTGCACCCTTTTATCTCTTTACTACACACAAAGCTGCAGCGAGGGAGAGAGGGAGGGGGCGGGGCCAACTTGTCAGCGGCGGTGCCAAAAGGGCCCGAATTGGCTCTGGGACGTCACAGCGCCGCGTTGTGACATTCACGTGTGCTAAATGTGACCACTTGAAGTCATGTCAGCATCATCCTGTGAGCTATCCTCTCCAATAAAAGACACAATGTAGGCCAGCGTGTGTGTGTGTGTGTGTGTGTGTGTGTGTGTGTGTGTGTGTGTGTGTGTGTGTGTGTGTGTGTGTGTGTGTGTGTGTGTGCGATGCCTCGGCGTGATCTTCTCTTTCAGCAGAGATGATGCGCCCGGGGGGTGTTTGGGGTGGGAGTGGGCGGAGTGAGTTGGCTGGTCTCACTGTGAGTGGTCAATAGGACAATAATCACAATAATGTGACAATTTGTCCCGTGTAAAGTGAATTATTCCAGTCCATTGGTCCATATGGGCTTTTAGGTCACACTCCCGACCTAAGTGCCGTGTCAAGTCTTGCATGGGACCAAGATACCAGGACACCCCCCGTGTCAAATGTGACACGCTTTTTTTTTCTGCGTGCGCAATATCATACATCATATTCAATTGTATTTACAATCTGCAAAGTATGTGAAAATGCTGTCTAAACGTCACTAAATGCTACAAATTCAGTCGGACGTTTTGAGTATTCCGCTTGGAAAATCTTCAACAATTTCCGTAGATTCCACATCACTGTAGCAACACTCGGACTATATTATTAGAATAGAATAGAAAGTACTTTATTGATCCCTGGGGGAAATTCAGCACCACAGTTGGCTCACAATAGTGCAGTGGTTCTCAACCTTTTTTCAGTGATGTACCCCCCCTGTGAATTTTTTTTTAATTCAAGTACACCCTAATCAGAGCAAAGCATTTTTGGTTGAAAAAAAGAGATAAAGAAGTAAAATACAGCACTATGTCATCAGTTTCTGATTCAGTAAATTGTAGAACAGTGCAAAATATTGCTCATTTGTTGTGGTCTTTCTTGAACTATTTGGAAAAAAAGATATAAAAATAACTAAAAACATGTTGAAAAATAAACAAGTGACTCAATTATAAATAAAGATTTCTACACATAGAAGTAATCATCAACTTAAAGTGCCCTCTTTGGGGATTGTAATAGAGATCCATCTGGATTCATCAACTTCATTCGAAACATTTCTTCACAAAAAAAGAAATCTTTAACATCAATATTTATGGAACATGTCCACAACAAATCTAGCTGTCTACACTGAATATTGCATTGTTGCATTTCTTTTCACACTTCTTTTTGACTGACATTTTAAAAAAATCTCACGTACCCCTTGGCATACCTTCAAGTACCCCCAGGGGTACGCGTACCCCCATTTGAGAACCACTGCAATAGACAATAAATACTTAGGTATTATTTACATGTGAATAATATAAATACAGTCTATTATACAGCATTATTCACACGTGAATAACATGAATACAGTCTATTATACAGCATTATTCACATGTGAATAATATAAATACAGTCTATTATACAGCATTATTCACATGTGAATAACATAAATACAGTCTATTATACAGCATTATTCACATGTGAATAATATACATACAGTCTATTATACAGCATTAACATGTAAATAATATAAATAGTCTATTATACGGCATTATTCACATGTGAATAATATAAATACAGTCTATTATACAGCATTATTCACATGTGAATAATATAAATACAGTCTATTATACAGCATTATTTACATGTGAATAATATACATACAGTCTATTATACAGCATTATTTACATGTGAATAACAAATACAGTCTATTATACAGCATTATTCACATGTGAATAATATAAATACAGTCTATTATACAGCATTATTCACATGTGAATAATATAAATACAGTCTATTATACAGCATTATTCACACGTGAATAATATAAATACAGTCTATTATACAGCATTATTTACATGTGAATAATATACATAGTCTATTATACAGCATTATTCACATGTGAATAACAAATACAGTCTATTATACAGCATTATTTACATGTGAATAATATAAATACAGTCTATTATACAGCATTATTCACATGTGAATAATATAAATACAGTCTATTATACAGCATTATTCACATGTGAATAACATAAATACAGTCTATTATACAGCATTATTCACATGTGAATAACATAAATACAGTCTATTATACAGCATTATTCACATGTGAATAACAAATACAGTCTATTATACAGCATTATTCACATGTGAATAACATAAATACAGTGTATTATACAGCATTATTCACATGTGAAAAATATAAATAGTCTATTATCCAGCATTATTCACATGTGAATAACATAAATACAGTCTATTATACAGCATTATTCACATGTGAATAACATAAATACAGTGTATTATACAGCATTATTCACATGTGAAAAATATAAATAGTCTATTATCCAGCATTATTCACATGTGAATAACATAAATACAGTCTATTATACAGCATTATTCACATGTGAACAATATAAATACAGTCTATTATACAGCATTATTCACATGTGAATAACATAAATACAGTCTATTATACAGCATTATTCACATGTGAATAATATAAATACAGTCTATTATACAGCATTATTCACATGTGAATAATATAAATACAGTCTATTATACAGCATTATTCACATGTGAATAATATAAATACAGTCTATTATACAGCATTATTCACATGTGAATAATATAAATACAGTCTATTATACAGCATTATTCACATGTGAATAATATAAATACAGTCTATTATACAGAATTATTCACATGTGAATAACATAAATACAGTCTATTATACAGCATTATTCACATGTGAATAACATAAATACAGTCTATTATACAGCATTATTCACATGTGAATAATATAAATACAGTCTATTATACAGCATTATTCACATGTGAATAACATAAAGACAGTCTATTATACAGCATTATTCACATGTGAATAACATAAATACAGCCTATTATACAGCATTATTCACATGTGAATAACATAAATACAGTCTATTATACAGCATTATTCACATGTGAATAATATAAATACAGTCTATTATACAGCATTATTCACATGTGAATAACAAATACAGTCTATTATACAGCATTATTCACATGTGAATAATATAAATACAGTCTATTATACAGAATTATTCACATGTGAATAACATAAAGACAGTCTATTATACAGCATTATTCACATGTGAATAACATAAATACAGTCTATTATACAGCATTATTCACATGTGAATAATATAAATACAGTCTATTATACAGCATTATTCACGTGTGAATAATATAAATACATTATACATTTACAGTACATGTACAGTCAAAAGAAACATATTCATTATATTAGGTCAATCATACTGGAAATATATAAACATTATAAAGAGATGTGCTGTTTATCATTTACAATCTTTATGAAAACACACAAGCTTGGCGTTTTTATGCATTCTAAAGTGTAAATAAATATGTAACAATTAAGTCAACAGGTTATACTCTCTAAAAACATCCAAAAAAGTAGCAACAATACTCCATTTACATGTCGTGACCTGAAAATGAACCAAATATGAGTGATATTGTTATTATAAGTGCTAACGCAGGCGGACTATTTAGCGGTGCATTGATAGCGGTGAGCTAATGCTAGCTTACGCTGCTATTGTTGACACACTGAGCTGCTTCTGCTTGGTCTCAAACTTGCTAAAAGTAAATTGTAGATTATAATTCATGCATGTCTCAGCTGCTAGTAGACACATGTGGCCATGGACCCACAGGCTGGTCCACTTTCACGTTCTCCAGATGGTAAAAAACACACAAAAAGACGCTAGTTGCGGAAACTTTTTTTCTTGAGGATTGTGAATGAATCTTCACCTAAACAGAATTATGTGAGCGTCCCAGCAAGAGTGGAAATATTACAGTAAGTGTTTGTTTTATTCTGTATTATTATTGTTAGTTTGTATGTTTAGCACCTAGCAAAGCTGCGGATGCTAATAGTGTCACAATAACGCTACATCCGTTTCACATTTGACTTCTGAAACGTATTGCTCATCCTGTTTGTGTTCGGGCTCAAAAATATAAGGTTCTGGATCATAATTTCTCCCAAAGAAATCGTTGTTGGCTTTTACAAAGTCTGCTTGATTAGCATTGTTGTTGATGGGGAAGGGATCTGTGGTTCACGTGACCGACTTCCTCATTATCTCTCAAAATGGCTCGGGAATCTCTGTGATATTCACACTATTTACATCATATCTATTTATTCACAAACGTAAGTCTTCTGGTGTCATAAATCAGATATATACGACAAAAGCTTCAATATAGAGCCAACTTGTTTGTCCACTCTAGTGCTACTTTAACATCATGTTTTTATCTATACATAGTGCAATCGTTAGTGAGCAATATGTATTATTTAATACTCATTTTCAATTATTCATTATGCTGCACTGCAACCACACCATTTCCTCATTGTTGGATAAACAAAAGTCTATCTATCTATTTAAAAGGGTAAAAATGGTAGGCAATGGGTTACTAGGAGATTGCAGCTACACAGCAACTAAGCACACAATAGCACACAGGCTAAACATAGGTAATAATAATTGAACAATATTGCAGTGTAAAACAGTGCATTATAAACAGCTATCAAAAAATGTAAGTTGCATATTACTTACACATACTCAAATGTGATCAGTGTGATTATGTTTTTGATTTTGAGGCAAATATTTAATTAAATGTAATAAATATTTGGAATTAAATGTATGAATTGTAGTTAAATAAAACTAAGCGTTATATTTTGTCAATTCTTAATAGAGAGAATTGAGTGAATTCTACTAAATGTTATTTAAATGAATGTAATTGCAGATGTGAGAGTGCTGCTACAGTTTGTTTGTGAGTTAGCATCAAGTGACATTTCTATTGTGGTCACTTCAAATTGTGTCAATGCTGATCCACGGCACACAGTTTGCATCTGATCGGAACTTTTCAAGAGTCAAAAACGTTTGGTCCCCCACAGCAATTGTTGAAGATATATTATTATTAATAATTAATATAATTGAATATTAAGAGTACGTGAAACTTGGACTCCTACCTTGTTTACTTTCGTGACGACCTCTTTAAAGTTTTATAATCAATCAGAAATATCAAGCAGCTGAAATGTGTCAAACATTAATAAGTGTGTTTTACATTTTTCCCATCATGCTTTGTAGTGGATTTAGATTTGTTTATGATTTATATATATTTGTATATTGTTTACAATGTCCACAAAGTTCAGTGAGCAGTTTGTGTTATGTGTGACCATGTCTGCTGACATTTTGTGTTGGTTGGATTTTGACTTTATATTTCTGCATCATGACTAGGGAAGGTTGTTTGGATTGGGTCATATAAGTCAATGCTGCGCACACTCCCAGACGGACCTGAATTATTCACATTGTCCACTTCATAGACTTAGACTTAGAGAAGACCATCATGCTTTGTAGTGGATTTTGACTTTTTTCATGGTGCATGGTTATTGTTTACAATGTTTACAATTGTTTACAATGTCCACAAAGTTCAGTGAGCCGTTTGTGTTATGTGTGACCATGTCTGCTGACATTTTGTGTTGGTTGGATTTTGACTTTATATTTTTGCATCATGACTAGGGAAGGTTGTTTGGATTGGGTCATATAAGTCAATGCTGCGCACACTCCCAGACGGAGCATAATTAAAGGTCATTGACCTGAATTATTCAACATTGTCCACTTGATAGACTTACTTAGACAAACTTTAAAGATCCACAAGGGAAATTGTTCCACACAGTAGCTCAGTTACAAAGGGTGGAAAGGATAATGCAGGTATTAAGTAGACTAATAGCAATATAAAATATAAAATACACTACCGTTCAAAAGTTTGGGGTCACCCAAACAATTTCGTGGAATAGCCTTCATTTCTAAGAACAAGAATAGACTGTGGAGTTTCAGATGAAAGTTCTCTTTTTCTGGCCATTTTGAGCGTTTAATTGAGCCCACAAATGTGATGCTCCAGAAAGTCAATCTGCTCAAAGGAAGGTCAGTTTTGTAGCTTCTGTAAGGAGCTAAAGTGTTTTCAAATGTGTGAACATGATTGCACAAGGGTTTTCTAATCATCAATTAGCCTTCTGAGCCAATGAGCAAACACATTGTACCATTAGAACACTGGAGTGATAGTTGCTGGAAATGGGCCTCTATACACCTATGTAGATATTGCACCAAAAAGCAGACATTTGCAGCTAGAATAGTCATTTACCACATTAGCAATGTATAGAGTGTATTTCTGTAAAGTTAAGACTAGTTTAAAGTTATCTTCATTGAAAAGTACAGTGCTTTTCCTTCAGAAATAAGGACATTTACATGTGACCCCAAACTTTTGAACGCTAGTGTATATGTAGTTGTGACATATTATATATACAGTATATATACTGATATATTATATTATATTATATGTTTGTATAATAAAAGCGTCAAAACTTGTCACTTTCAAAAAACAAACAAAATTGTGGCTAGTTGAGCAACAATCGTGTTCCCATGTTTAGTTTTTAATCATTTTTATTAATTACTTTTTATCTAGTCTGCACTTTGTCTGTGTTATTATTATTATTATTATCATTTTTGGCTTTTATCTAGTTTGCACTTTGTCTGTATTATTACTATTATCATTATTATCGACTACTCTTTGCCTTATTCTCTTTATTTTCCTATTTTAATGATGTTAGATCTATGTTGTTGTTGTTGTTGGGGACAAGTGTTGTAAATGAGCTTTGGCTACACACACTATGATGCATACATTGGATAACTGTGTCAGATATCTATGTTTCTGTACCTGTCCCTATTTCAAATAAACCTTTATGTAAATATAAAACGACAGCACCAAAGTCGCTCATTTAAAACTAATGCAAACTTCCTGCTGGCAAGATTGCTCACTAAACTCGTGACATTTTAGGGGCAAACTGAAGGCGTCGGCGGGCTGCACGTGGGCCCTAGTCTGGACATCTCAGCGCTGGCAAGTATGCATGCAAACATGGCAAGTGAGTTGCCAAGAGTGGAAACACGAGCTCAGTGACGGCCTCCTCCACCTTCGGGCGCGCCGCTGCAAAATTCGCCGTGAACTTTCGACACTTAAACGCTAAAACGCGACTGATTTGGGCTGATAATCGGCGCCCTAATAGAAGCTGATCCTCGGCAACGGCTCCCAGTCTTACGGCGGGCGGCGCTAATGCGATGTGAGCGGACAGTTGCGGGGCGAGACGGCGGAAGATAGCGCACGAGCCTCCTCGCTCGGCGGAGAGGCCGACGTGTCTCGTGGCGCCGCGATTCGCCAGGGAGGTCGGAGGTGGGCAGCGGGAGACGTGGCGGGGAACGGTAAGCCGACTTGGCAGGGGGAGGACTCGGGCAAAGGAGGGCGCGGCGGTGTGAGGGCGCCCGTGACCCCTTCGCCCGCCCCCCGCGGCCCTCCGAGGTGCACGGACGGACGGAGGCGTCGGACGGGACGGGCCCCGAGTCGGAGACCTGCTCAAGGTTGACAAGAGGCGAGGTCGAGCATCAGCGAGGCCAAGTGTAAACAAGCTGCCGCCAGGAAGCTAAAAGGGCCGGAAGCGTCGCGCTTCCATGGCAACTGGCCGCTTGGTGCCATCCTGCATTGGCCTCATTGGATGGTTGAAGGCCGCCCGCGAGGAAGTCTTCTTCTATTCTGCAGGAAGTCTGCTTTTTAACGCTTTTCATCCCCACGTTTAAACAATGAAGCTTTTCTATCGCACCTCAACAAACTTTGTTAGCCTGCGGAGTAGACACTTTGTGCGGGAAAGTAACAATAGATATAAAGTCTATTAAATATCAGATATAAATCAGACATAATTGGATTACAGTTTAAATATTTGGTTACTACCATGTTTTACGGACTATAGAGCGCACAGGTATATAAGACGCACTCGCCACATTTTTAGGGAAAAAAAGTCTACAAATTAGCCGCACCGGACTAAAAGCCGCAGATTGATACGTTGTAAAATGTGTTATTTACACAGAAATATTATGTAAATATTTACATACGTTAATTGCTTCCAAGCGGTGTCTGTAACAAGGCAGTAAAACGGCTGATCAAACCAAACAGAAGTCATGGTCATGGACCCACTAGCTGCGCAAGCTAGCTCTCCAATCAGCTAAACAGATTAAAAAATTCCACGGTGACGTTTTGGTGAATTTACTGAGGAATTTGTGAAAGTGAAACAATACGTAACATAGACACTCATGAATGTGTTTTAATGCTAACAACGCTAGCCTGATGACATTACGACAGCACGTACAAATATGCATGAAAACACTCCTACAGACGTCACACATGGGACTGTTGAGTAAGTATGAAGAGTTTTAGTTATATTGTAAAACTTACAAATGTTGCTTGGAGTGATGAATGAAGAATCCATACGAGTGGATACGCTATGGACAGCTCGAAGACTGGAGAGAAAATAAATAAATAAAAAAATTGTCGGTAAATGGAAGGACACTGTAGCACCTGCAGTGAGCAAACTCGTCCAAAAGATGGCGCCAAAGCACATACAATAAAACAATATATAAACAATTTATTTCAATAAAAAAAAACGATTCGCAAGTTAAAAAAAATATTTTCTTCAATTAAAGAAATAATTTGCAAATGTAAAAAAGGGGGAAAACAATTCACACGTTACATTTTTTTCTTGAATTAAAAATAGGTTTCGCAAGTAAAAAACTTTTTTTCCGCAAGTGAAAAAAACGATTCACAAATACAAAAACAATATTATGCAAATTAAAATAAGATTGGCAAGTAACAAAACCATTTTCTTTATAAATATATATATATATATATATATTTGCTAGTAAAAACAATCTTCATATAAAAAACTATTTGCAAGTGAAAAAACAATTTTCTTCAATAAGAAAACGATTGGCAACAGATTAAACTGCAAGTAAAAAAATGATGCAAGTACAGAAACAGTTTTATGCAGATGAAAAAAAGATTAGCAAGTAATAAAACTATTTTCTTCATAAAAAAAAAAAAATTTGCTAGTAAAAACAATCTTCATATAAAAAAACTTTTTGCAAGTAAAAAAACGATTGGCAAGTATAACAACAGTTTTATACAGATGAAAAAAAAATGGCAATAAAAACATTTTCTTTCATTAAAAAAACCATTTGCAGGTAAAAACTATTTTCATTAATTAAATAAACGATTTACAAGTATAAAAACAATTGTCTTTAAGTAAAATACAATTTGCCAGTAAATAAAATAATTTTCTTCAATCCAAAAATGATTCGCATAAAAGAAATGATCCACAAGTCAAGAGTACACGTAATTAGAAATCCACAAGGACAGGTGGTGCTGCTGAGTCAATCTAAGCCGTCATAGTTGCTTTTATTTGCGCATGGTGCCGTCCGCCAAACACAACAAAGAACAGGAAGCAGGGTGGGAAGTAAAATGGCGGACAAAAAAAGAGAGGAAACAAGCTTAACCTGTAAGTTAACGCATTTATTTGATTAATCCCTTGTTGTAAATCATGCAATAATATTTATTACTGCCTGTTATGTTGTTGTGGTCAGCTGGGAAGACAAAGACAGGACAAGCCTTTTTCTTTTTTTTTTTACTTGCAAATTGTTTTTTTAAATGAAGATGATTGTTTTTGTACTTGGAACCGTTTTTTCTTTACTTGCAGAAAGTTGACTTTTTTAGTTGCGAATCGTTTTATAACCTGCAGATAAAGAAACGTTCATTACAAATTAATTCTTACTTAAAGAAAATTGTCTTTTAACTTGGGAATTGTTTTATTTTTCACTTAAAAAAATAGTTTTTATTACAAATCGTTTTTTTTCAATTGAAGAAAATGGTTTTAATACTTGCCAATCTTTTATCCATTTGGATAAAATTGTTTTTGTATTTGTGAATTGTTTTTTTTACTTGCAGAAAATTGTTTTTGTTGCAAATACTTTTTTTAATTAAAGAAAATTGTTTTTATACTTGCAGAAATGTATTCATTTTAGTCGCAAATCTTTTACTTGGGGAAAATTGTTTTTACTTGCAAATCATTTTTTGATTGAATAAATTGGTTTTAATACTTGCCAATCTTTTTTTTCTTTTGCATACAATTGTTTTTATATTTGTGAATTGTTTTTTTTACTTGCAGAAAATTGTGGGGTTTTTTTAGTTGCAAACCGTTTTTTTAATTGAACAAAATAGGTTTTTTTACTTGCGAATGAATTGAAAAATGTATTTCACTAATAATGACAACGTAACACACAAAAAGTCATGCCTTGTTCCGAAAGAAAAAAAATACAATCAATTTAGTAAATGTAATAATGTGTAGCTTGATACATTTATTTGCGTTGTATTTTATTTTTCAAGCGTTATCCCTCGCACATATTTATTATTTATTTAGTTTTCTCTTCTTTCCTTATGTTTGTGTGTTAAATACATGGATATGGTTATTTTCATAAACGTCTGTAATGTTACTTCTGAAATAAAGTTTATTAAAAAAAAACATCACATAGCAGTCGCCCTCCTATGACATCATCAACACTCTTGAGACATGACTCAACAAATATTCAATCTGTTACATTTATGACTATTAAATCATGAATAATTCTTAGTAAATGATGATTAGTCGACGGACACGTTGTCAATACCGACTCCAGTTGAAGTCATTTAAGATGTTGACTGTAAAAGGAGACAAACATTAATAAAAGAATGTCAATATGACTTCAACGCTGGGCTGACCATACGTCCTCTTTTCCCCGGACATGTCCTCTTTTGCGGGACTGTCCGTGGTGGCCGGGCGGGGTTTCTTAATGCCTCAAATGTCCGGCATTTTGAGTTAGGGTATTTTCAATGTACGTCCAGGGTTAAGAAGGGCTTAAACAAAACAAACTGTGAAGGTGTGCGCACGCAGAAACATTGGTAAGGGAGGGGCAGAGACAGAGAGCGAGAGAGCTAGTGAGTGGAGAGACAGACATGAAAACAAGAAATGCCGAAACGTAAATGCAACTTCACGGATGATTTGCGAAAAAAGTATTTGTGTTTTGGTCCTGGCCGTGACACATGGGAAGCAGAATGCACTGTGTGCCAAGCAGGAACAAATGTATCTGTAGCAAATAAAGATCTACAAGCCCATATTCACACTACAAAGCACAAAACAGCTGTGCAGGGCGAGAGCTCGTCTGCTGTTTTTTGTTTACATTTAATTAAATTCTTTTGAGGCATTATTTATGTTTACATTATATACAAGAGGTTATTTGGAATATTTCTACCTCTGCACTTTTTTTTCCAAAACTGTGACTGTTACAGAATATAAGTGTGACTTATTTTGTTATACTGTCAAGCAGTGTTGGCGTTAACACACTTTTTGTGTCTTTTTAACGCATTGAAATCAGAAAGGACGCAGATTTTGATTTTTTTTTTTTACCATTTGCAGCCCACAGCTAATTTTTACAGGCCCACGGCGCATTCTAAAAATACTATTAAAATAAACAAAAACATAACAAAAGTGAAATAAAAAAGCTTAAAGGTTAAATGTAATTCAGAAAAAGTTGCAATGTTGACTAATAAAACAAAGCTGGGTTTTTTTCTGTCAAACTGTCATTGCTCAAAACATAATATTGAATCAAAATCAATGTTATTATGAATGCATCAAATATTCCACTTTGAAAAACATTTTTGGTGAAAGATTTTGCATAATTTGTGTTTGCCATAAAAAACATAGTTTTGTTTGACAAAAAAGGGCGGAAAACAAACAAACCAAAAAACAACATAAAAAAACAAAAACATTTTGAAATGAGGGATAGATGTGAAGTTGATGTAGACTCCAGAGATTTAAGAGTAAAATATAAAATGTATGTATGCCCTGGCACACCATTATCATCATTTCATGACCCAAGCAAAACACTTTTTACACTTTTATACTGAAATAAATACACCTACAACTTATTCAATAAAAACATAGAAAAAACTAGCAGCAGCCGTAAAGTTTAGATCCATGAAGGAAAGAAGAAAGTGAATAACTGAATACATTTACATATGCATACACATTTGTTCTTTTGTATTATTTTTTAAATGAATGAAGTAACGTTTATGACAACCTTTTTCCAAAACACAATATAGAATGTGAGGTATAACAGGATAATGTAGAACACAATATAGAATATGAGGTATAACAGGATAATGTAGAACACAATATAGAATGTGAGATATAACAGGATAATGCATACATTTGTCCTGTTTTCAAAACGCTTACAAAAAAGTGGGACCCCAAAAATGTACTGTGGGACCCCATTTTTATGACTTGATGGGGTCCCTGGGACCCCATTTTGAAAATTCCTAGCACCAACACTGCTCTCAACAGAGGAGAAAAAATGCTTTATTTAAATAAATATATTATTTATAAAGCAAGTTGGAGTATCATTGGCAAATGTTCACCTAGTCCCGCCTTGGCATGCATATATGTGTCCTCTTTTGGGGATTTCACAGCCTATTCAACGCAACACTAAATAACTTCAATGCAACAGTAAATAACTTCAATGCAACAGTAAATAACTTCAATGCAACAGTAAATAACTTCAATGCAACACTTTAAATAAGTTCAATGTAACACTAAATAACGTATATGCGGCATCCCAACATGATAGCAAGGCATTAAAACAAAGGCGCTAGCTCGATGCTAACTGACATGGAATTGTCCATAGACATGCTACTGGTTAGCATTGTCCATTTTATATGGCCATTTCAAAAGCTTCAAAGAGGCCAATTAACTGCACAACTAAGATGTACATCACAATCACAACTAAGATGTACATAACAAACAAAGAGCTGATGTGTAACACACGTTTTACTTACCGGGAAACACTTTGCAGGGCTCAACACAGCAAGAGATTGATCTTTTTAAAAGGAAGTGAAAAATGACTTCCGGACTACGGCAAGTCTGTTAAGACAAACATGTTTGTGCACCATGATTATTAAACAACTTCTGGTCCACTGAACACATTCTCATGAAAAATACTTTTATCTGTTATTTTAAAGTATAATCATCTTAAAATACTTCAATCAGTCAACTTTGTTTTGGTCAGAGAGGAGAAATCCTCTGACCTTTGACCCAAATTAATCCTGATAAACAATCTTGAATCGACAAATGAGACGTAATCTATCATTTGTCACATTTTCAGTAAATGATGTAAATCACAATTTATTGATAAGCATCGATTCATGTGCACTTTATAGACTCCTTGAATTGTTTTAATTTTTTATTGTGTTACAGATTGAGTACAGGAAGTGAAGGATTTTGTAAGAACTAGCTATGGAAGTGTACAGGAGTGAACACTTCCTACTCCATGTTTACATGCCATACTGGAAATATTATGCTGCTTTTTACTGTAAATAGAAAAAAAAATGTTTTTACTAGAACAATTGGCAGCTCTGTTGCCAGAATGTTATCATAAAAATATGATGGTTTTACAGCATATTACTGTAAATAGAAAATAAAATAAAAAAAATAAATATTTTACTAGAAGATGTTGCCAGAATTTGATCATAAAAATATGATGGTTTTACAGCATATTACTGTAAATAGAAAATACAAATAAAAAAATAAATGTTTTTACTAGATGTTGCCAGAATTTTATCATAAAAATATGATGGTTTTACAGCATATTACTGTAAATAGAAAAAAATAAATAAATAAATGTTTTTACTACAAATGTAGAAGATGTTTCCAGAATTGTATCATAAAAATATGATGGTTTTAGAGCATATTACTGTAAATAGAAAACAAATAAAAAATAAATGTTTTTACTAGAAGATGTTGCCAGAATTTTATCATAAAAATATGATGGTTTTACAGCATATTACTGTAAATAGAAAAAAATTAAAAAATAAATGTTTTTACTACAAACGTAGAAGATGTTTCCAGAATTTTATCATAAAAATACGATGGTTTTAGAGCATATTACTGTAAATATAAAACAAATACAAAATAAATGTTTTTATTAGATGTTGCCAGAATTGTACCATAAAAATACGATGGTTTTACAGCATATTACTGTAAATAGAAAATAAAAATAAATGTTTTTACTAGAAGATGTTGCCAGAATTTTATCATAAAAATATGATGGTTTTACAGCATATTACTGTAAATAGAAAATAAAAATTAAAAAATAAACGTTTTTAGTAGATGTTGCCAGAATTTTATCATAAAAATATGATGGTTTTACAGCATATTACTGTAAATAGAAAAAAATATATAAAATAAATGTTTTTACTACAAATGTAGAAGATGTTTCCAGAATTTTATCATAAAAATACGATGGTTTTAGAGCATATTACTGTAAATAGAAAACAAATAAAAAATAAATGTTTTTACTAGAAGATGTTGCCAGAATTGTATCATAAAAATATGATGGTTTTACAGCATATTACTGTAAATAGAAAATACAAATAAAAAATAAATGTTTTTACTAGATGTTGCCAGAATTTTATCATAAAAATATGATGGTTTTACAGCATATTACTGTAAATAGAAAAAAATAAATAAATAAATGTTTTTACTACAAATGTAGAAGATGTTTCCAGAATGTTATCATAAAAATACGATGGTTTTAGAGCATATTACTGTAAATAGAAAACAAATAAAAAATACATGTTTTTACTGGAAGATGTTGCCAGAATTGTATCATAAAAATACGATGGTTTTACAGCATATTACTGTAAATAGAAAATAAAAATAAATGTTTTTACTAGAAGATGTTGCCAGAATTTTATCATAAAAATATGATGGTTTTACAGCATATTACTGTAAATAGAAAATAAAAATAAAAAAATAATTGTTTTTACTAGAAGATGTTGCCAGAATGTTATCATAAAAATATGATGGTTTTACAGCATATTACTGTAAATAGAAAAAAAATAAAAAATAAATGTTTTTACTACAAACGTAGAAGATGTTTCCAGAATTGTATCATAAAAATACGATGGTTTTACAGCATATTACTGTAAATAGAAAATAAAAATAAAAAAATAAATGTTTTTACTAGATGTTGCCAGAATTTTATCATAAAAATATGATGGTTTTACAGCATATTACTGTAAATAGAAAAAAAATAAAAAAATAAATGTTTTTACTACAAACGTAGATGTTTCCAGAATTTTATCATAAAAATACGATGGTTTTAGAGCATATTACTGTAAATAGAAAACAAATAAAAAATAAATGTTTTTACTAGAAGATGTTGCCAGAATTGTATCATAAAAATACGATGGTTTTACAGCATATTACTGTAAATAGAAAACAAACAAAAAATAAATGTTTTTACTAGAAGATGTTGCCAGAATTGTATCATAAAAATATGATGGTTTTACAGCATATTACTGTAAATAGAAAACAAATAAAAAATACATGTTTTTACTAGAAGATGTTGCCAGAATTGTATCATAAAAATATGATGGTTTTACAGCATATTTCTGTAAATAGAAAAAAAGAAAAAAGAAAACTTTTTATAGAAGATGTTGCCAGAATTTTATTATAAAAATACACAGCATAATACTGCGAACTGTGAATTACCACCGTTTTTTACAGTAAAATTCTGGTGACATAATTTGTTTTTTTTGTACCATAACATCTAAGGTTGTTTTCACGGTGATTTACTGTAAGTGGGAAAACACTACCACAGTTTGGATTTTTTTACAGTAAAATTCTGGTACAGAGCTTTTTTTACTGTAAAATCTACAGTTGTTGTTTTTACGGCGTATTAACTGTGAATGCAAAAATTATACCACAGTTGGTTGTTTTGTTTTTTTTAAATGGTAAAATTTTGGCGACTGAGCAGACATTCTTTTTCCGTAAGGTTGTTGTTTTTAACGGTGTATTACTGTGAATGCAAAAACCGCACCACAGGGTTTGTTTTTTTACCGTAAAATTCTGGAGCCTTTTTTGACCGTAAATTCTAAGGTTGTTATTTTTATGGTAATTTACTGCAAATGCAAAAAGGGTACCGCACGTTTTTTACAGTTATATTCTTTCGACTGAGCTGCCAGTTTTTTACTGTAAGATCTAAGGTTGTTGTTTTAAGGATTATTTACTGTAAATGCAAAAACCGTACCACAGTTGTTTTTACAGTAAATAAATGAATACATGTTTACAGTTAGATGGACATAACAGATATTTATAGTAAGCATCCATTTGAATTAGACACAAATGTATTATAATATAATAAAAGTTGCCATCTGAGATAATATTGAAGTTTAGTAAAGTTGTACAAATTTATGCAGGCCATGTTTTTTCTTTAAAAGTGGAAAGAACATTTAGTAAGAAAAGGTCACGTACTTTATTGACAAATATTATTTCCAGACTTTTGCGGGCCCTTTAAATTGATGTGACGGGCCATATAAAACGATGTGGCGGACCATATAAAAGGAAGTGGCGGGCATGGCAGGCCATGTAAAATTACGTGACGGGCCATATAAAATGATGTGGCGCACCAAGTCAAATGATGTGGCGGGCCATATAAAATGAAGTGACGGACCAAGTAAAATGAAGTGGTGGGCGTGGTGGGCCAAGTAAAATGAAGTGATGGGCGTGGCGGGCCAAATAAAATGAAGTGGCGGGCCAAATAAAATGACATAGCGGGCCATATAAAATGATGTGGCGCACCAAGTCAAATGATGTGGCAGGCCATATAAAATGAAGTGACGGACCAAGTAAAATGAAGTGGTGGGCGTGGTGGGCCAAGTAAAATGAAGTGATGGGCGTGGCGGGCCAAATAAAATGAAGTGGCGGGCCAAATAAAATGACATAGCGGGCCATATAAAATGATGTGGCGGACCTTATAAAATGAAGTGGCGGGCGTGACAGGACATATAAAATGATCTGGCGGGCGTGACGGGCCATATAAAAAAATCTTATGGGCCATGTAAAATGAAGTGGCGGTCCATATAAAATGATGTTACGGGCCATATAAAATGCTGTGGTAGGCCATATAAAATGATGTGATGGGCCATATAAGATGCTGTGGTAGGCCATTTAAAACGATGTTATGGGCCATATAGAATTATGTGACGGGCCATTTAAAATGACGTGGCAGGTCATATAAAATGATGTGACGGTCCATATAAAAGTATGTTATGGGCCATACAAAATGATGTGGCGGGCAATGTAAAAAGGTGTTATGGGCCATATAAAATGATGTGGCGGGCCATGTAAAATGATGTAATGGGCCATGTAAAATGATGTGACGGTCCATATAAAATGATGTGATGGTCCATATAAAATGATGTGGCGGGCCATATAAAATGATGTGGCAGGTTATATAAAATGATGTGACGGGCCCTAAAAAATAAGGTTATGGGCCATATAAAATGATGTTATGGGCCATTTAAAAATGAAGTGGTGGGCCATGTAAAATGATGTGATGGTCCATATAAAATGATGTTATAAGCCATTTAAAATGATGTGACGGGCCCTATAAAATGATGTTATGGGCCTTATAAAATGTTGTGGCGGGCCATATAAAATGATGCTATGGGCCATATAAAATGATGTGACGGGCCATTTAAATGATGTGGTAGGTCCATATAAAATGATGTTATGTCCCATATAAAATGAAACGACGGTCCATATAAAATGATGTTATGGTCCATATAAAATTATGTGGCAGGTTATATAAAATGATGTTATGGGCCATTTAAAATGATGTTATGGGCCATATAAAATGATGTGACGGTCCATATAAAATGATGTTATTGGCCATATAAAATGATGTGGTAGGTCATATAAAATGATGTGGCGGGCCATATAAAATGATGTTGCAGGTCATATAAAACAAAGTTGCGGGCCATATAAAATGATGTGACGGTCCATATAATATGATGTTATGGGCCATTTTAAATGATGTGGCAGGTCATATAAAATGATGTGACGGTCCATATAAAATTATGTTATTGGCCATATAAAATTATGTGGTAGGTCATATAAAATTATGTGGTAGGTCATATAAAATGATGTAGCGGGCCATATAAAATGATGTGGCGGGCCATATAAAATGATGTGGCGGGCCATATAAAATGATGTGGCAGGCCATATAAAATGATGTTATGTGCCATATAAAATGATGTTATGGGCCATATAAAATGATGTGACAGGCCATATAAAATGATGTGGCGGTCCATATAAAATGATGTGCCAGGTTATATTAATTGATGTTATGGTCCATATAAAATGAAGGGGCAGGCCATATAGAATGATGTGGCAGGTTATATAAAATGATGTGACGGGCCCTATAAAATGATGTTATGGGCCATACAAAATGATGTTATGGGCCATACAAAATGATGTTATGGGCCATATAAAATTATGTTATGGGCCATGTAAAATGATGTGGTAGGTCATATAAAATAATGTGGCGGGCCATATAAAATGATGTGGCGGTCCATATAAAATGATGTGGCAGGTTATATTAATTGATGTTATGGTCCATATAAAATGATGTTATGGGCCATATAAAATTATGTGGCAGGCAATATAAAATTATGTTATGGGCCATTTAAAATGATGTTATGGGCCATATAAAATTATGTGGCAGGCAATATAAAATTATGTTATGGGCCATTTAAAATGATGTTATGGGCCATGTAAAATGATGTTATGGGCCATATAAAATGATGTTATGGGCCATGTAAAATGATGTGGCAGGTTATATTAATTGATGTTATGGTCCATATAAAATGATGTTATGGGCCATATAAAATCATGTTATGGGCCATATAAAATGATGTTATGGGCCATGTAAAATTATGTGGCAGGCAATATAAAATTATGTTATGGGCCATATAAAATGATGTTATGGGCCATGTAAAATCATGTTATGGGCCATTTAAAATGATGTTATGGGCCATTTAAAATGATGTTATGGGCCATGTAAAATGATGTTATGGGCCATGTAAAATGATGTGGCAGGTTATATTAATTGATGTTATGGTCCATATAAAATGATGTGGCCTGCGAGCCGTGGGTTTGCCACAGTGTTAAATTGTCCCTAATTAACTAACCAAAGGGACTCCTGCAAGCTGTTGTCAAGCATATTGTTGAACAGCAAAGGTGATTGAAAATGAATAGGATGCTTGCAGTGGCAAGAAAAGCAAAAGAAGTGTTTAGTGCAGCATCCTTCTTTCCTTCCTTCCTTCCTTCCTTCCTTCATTGCGGCCTGCAGCACTGAGGCCTTCTTATTATTATTATTATTTGCTGACTTGTGATGCGTTTAAGCGCCTTTGAAGGCAATCTTTGGGGAGTTTGGAACGTAAGCTCTCTCTCTCTCTCTCTCGCCCTGAGATCTTCTTCTTCTTCTTCTTCTCCTCTTCAGACAAAAACTTTCTTGTTAATTAGCGTCGCACCTGAAGGCAGCGTTTTCCACGCCTTCATATTCATATTCACGCTTCCTCCTCCTCTGTTTTCTTCTCATCCAAAGCTGCCCTCGGCTTTTTACACATGCAAATTTAGGCCGAGCATCCTCCCGTCCCATTAGTGGCCCCGGCTGGGCCCCGGCTGGGCCCTCGGAGCCGCCCGCCGTCTTCCCCCGGAGGCGCTCCGGACCCTCGTTAGCGCTCATCATCCGGCTCCCCTTCAAAGTCACCCCCACAGTGTCCACAACGGCGCTAAGAGAAGAAGAATACAGACAGGAAGTCACGTCACACTACCAAAATAAAAGTCTTTTCACTCCAATGCTGAAAAGCCAAAGTCCAACTGAGATGCTAACAGGTAGCACGCTCGCCAGGTAGCATCAGGTAAGAAAATATCCAACTTATACCTGTGCTAACCAAAACTAGCATGCTAACAGTTAGCACGCATCAAGTACCGATATATATATATATATATATATATATATATTTAAACAAGCTCTAACGTGCTGACCGATGTTAGCATGTTAAGAGTTAGCATGTGTCAAGTACCAAAATATATAATATGTACATATCTACAAAAACAGTTCAACAAGCTCAAACGGGCTAACCAATATTAGCATGCTAAGAGTTAGCATGTGTCAAGTACCAAACTATATATATACCTACAAAAAATAGCTCTAAGATGTTAACAAATGTTAGCATGTTAAGAGTTAGCAAGTGTCACCTACCAAAATATATATACCTACAAAAAAAGCTCTAACATGTTTGTCAATGTTAGCATGCTAAGAGTTAGCATGTGTCGCCTACAAAAATAAATATACCTACAAAAAAGCTCTAAGTTATTAACCAATGTTAGCATGCTAAGAGTTAGCATGTGTCGCCTACAAAAAAGCTCTAAGATGTTAACCAATGTTAGCATGCTAAGAGTTAGCATGTGTCACCTATTAAAATATATGTACCTACAAAAATAGCTCTAACATGTTTGTTAGCATGCTAAGAGTTAGCATGGGTTAGGGTTAGGGTTAGGGTAACCCTACAAAAATAAATATACCTACAAAAAAAGCTTTAACATGCTAACCAATGTTAGCATGCTAATAGTTAGCAATCGTCAAGTACACAAATATACGACACTGAGGTGTATACCTACACATATATTTAAACAAGACATAATGTGTTAACCAATACTAACATGCTAACAGTTAGCATGCATACCAAAAAAATATATATATATATATAAATAAATATATATATATATGTATATTTAAACAAGCTCTAACGTGTTGACCAATGTTAGCATGTTAAGAGTTAGCATGTGTCAAGTACCAAAATATATAATATGTACATACCTACAAAAACAGTTAAACAAGCTCAAACGGGCTAACCAATATTAGCATGCTAAGAGTTAGCATGTGTCAAGTACCAAAATATATATACACCTACAAAAAAAGCACTAACATGCTAACCCATGTTAGCATGCTAATGTTTAGCAATTGTCAAGTACAAAAATATACGACCCTGAGGTGTATACCTACAAAAATAGTGAAACAAGACATAACGTGCAAACCAATACTAGCATGCTAACAGTTATCGTGCATCAAGTACCAAAATATAACTGAGGTGTTTGTCTACAAGAATAAACAAGTTTTCATGTGCTAACCAATGTTAGCATGCTAAGAGTTAACAGGCATCAAGTAACAAAATATGACTTCTGGGTATTTACCTACAAAAATAGCTGAACGATCGCTAATGTGCTAACTAATGTTAGCATGTTAACATTATAAATGTGTATAGCGCCAAAATATATGTGTATAAATGTGTATAAAAGTGTATAAATGTGTATAAAAGTGTATAAGTGTGTATACATGTGTATAAATGTGTATAAATGTGTATACATGTGTATAAATGTGTAAAAATGTGTATACATGTGTATAAATGTGTATAAAGGTGTATACATGTGTATACATGTGTATAAATGTGTATACATGTGTATAAAGGTGTATACATGTGTATTTTGTGTATATATGTGTATACATGTGTATAAATGTGTATACACGTGTATAAATGTGTATATAAATTAAATGATAAATGGGTTATACTTGTATAGCACTTTTCTACCTTCAAGGTACTCAAAGCGTATACATGTGTATAAAGGTGTATACATGTGTATAAGTGTGTATATATGTGTATACATGTGTAAACATGTGTAATTTGTATACATGTGTAAAAATGTGTATACATGTGTATACATAAGTATAAATGTGTATACATGTGTAAACATGTGTAATTTGTATAAATGTGTAAAAATGTGTATAAATGTGTATAAATGTGTATACATGTGTAAAAATGTGTATACATGTGTAAAAATGTGTATAAATGTGTATGCATGTGTAAAAATGTGTATACATGTGTAAAAACATGTATAAATGTGTATAAATGTGTAAAAATGTGTATACATGTGTAAAAATGTGTATACATGTGTATACATGTGTAAAAATGTGTATACATGTGTATACATGTGTATAAATGTGTATAAATGTGTATACATGCGTATACATGTGTATAAATGTGTATACATGTGTATACATGTGTAAAAATGTGTATAAATGTGTATAAATGTGTACAAATGTGTATAGATGTGTAAAAATGTGTATAGATGTGTAAAAATGTGTATACATGTGTATAAATGTGTATACATGTGTAAAAATGTGTATACATGTGTATAAATGTGTGTACATGTGTATACATGTGTAAAAATGTGTATACATGTGTATACACGTGTAAAAATGTGTATACATGTGTACAAATGTGTATACATGTGTATACATGTGTAAAAATGTGTATAAATGTGTATACATGTGTAAAAATGTGTATAGATGTGTAAAAATGTGTATACATGTGTAAAAATGTGTATACATGTGTACAAATGTGTATACATGTGTATACATGTGTAAAAATGTGTATACATGTGTAAAAATGTGTATACATGTGTACAAATGTGTATACATGTGTAAAAATGTGTATACATGTGTAAAAATGTGTATACATGTGTACAAATGTGTATACATGTGTAAAAATGTGTATACATGTGTATAAATGTGTATACATGTGTATAAATGTGTATACATGTGTATAAATGTGTATAAATGTGTATACATGTGTATAAATGTGTATAAATGTGTATACATGTGTATGCCCCCTCCTCCAAGTCCCCCCCACACACACACACACAGACACACAAAAGCGGATGTCAGTTGCAGAAATATGCAAAGCCTCGTCAGCTGGGAACCTCAACAGGAATTCATTCTTAGAATTAGTGACATGCAGTATTAGTACTACTTATTAGTACACACAAACATGCAGTATTAGTACCACTTATTAGTACACACAAACATGCAGTATTAGTACTACTTATTAGTACACACAAACATGCAGTATTAGTACTACTTATTAGTACACACAAACATGCAGTATTAGTACCACTTACTAGTACACACAAACATGCAGTATTAGTACCACTTAGTAGTACACACAAACATGCAGTATTAGTACCACTTAGTAGTACACACAAACATGCAGTATTAGTACCACTTATTAGTACACACAAACATGCAGTATTAGTACCACTTATTAGTACACACAAACATGCAGTATTAGTACCACTTATTAGTACACACAAACATGCAGTATTAGTACTACTTATTAGTACACACAAACATGCAGTATTAGTACCACTTATTAGTACACACAAACATGCAGTATTAGTACCACTTATTAGTACACACAAACATGCAGTATTAGTACTACTTATTAGTACACACAAACATGCAGTATTAGTACTACTTATTAGTACACACAAACATGCAGTATTAGTACTACTTATTAGTACACACAAACATGCAGTATTAGTACTACTTGTTAGTACACACAAACATGCAGTATTAGTACCACTTATTAGTACACACAAACATGCAGTATTAGTACCACTTGTTAGTACACACAAACATGCAGTATTAGTACCACTTGTTAGTACACACAAACATGCAGTATTAGTACCACTTATTAGTACACACAAACATGCAGTATTAGTACCACTTATTAGTACACACAAACATGCAGTATTAGTACCACTTGTTAGTACACACAAACATGCAGTATTAGTACCACTTGTTAGTACACACAAACATGCAGTATTAGTACCACTTGTTAGTACACACAAACATGCAGTATTAGTACTACTTGTTAGTACACACAAACATGCAGTATTAGTACCACTTATTAGTACACACAAACATGCAGTATTAGTACCACTTGTTAGTACACACAAACATGCAGTATTAGTACCACTTGTTAGTACACACAAACATGCAGTATTAGTACCACTTGTTAGTACACACAAACATGCAGTATTAGTACCACTTGTTAGTACACACAAACATGCAGTATTAGTACCACTTGTTAGTACACACAAACATGCAGTATTAGTACTACTTGTTAGTACACACAAACATGCAGTATTAGTACTACTTATTAGTACACACAAACATGCAGTATTAGTACCACTTATTAGTACACACAAACATGCAGTATTAGTACCACTTATTAGTACACACAAACATGCAGTATTAGTACCACTTATTAGTACACACAAACATGCAGTATTAGTACCACTTATTAGTACACACAAACATGCAGTATTAGTACCACTTATTAGTACACACAAACATGCAGTATTAGTACCACTTATTAGTACACACAAACATGCAGTATTAGTACCACTTATTAGTACACACAAACATGCAGTATTAGTACCACTTATTAGTACACACAAACATGCAGTATTAGTACCACTTATTAGTACACACAAACATGCAGTATTAGTACCACTTATTAGTACACACAAACATGCAGTATTAGTACCACTTGTTAGTACACACAAACATGCAGTATTAGTACCACTTATTAGTACACACAAACATGCAGTATTAGTACTACTTGTTAGTACACACAAACATGCAGTATTAGTACCACTTATTAGTACACACAAACATGCAGTATTAGTACCACTTATTAGTACACACAAACATGCAGTATTAGTACTACTTGTTAGTACACACAAACATGCAGTATTAGTACTACTTGTTAGTACACACAAACATGCAGTATTAGTACTACTTGTTAGTACACACAAACATGCAGTATTAGTACCACTTGTTAGTACACACAAACATGCAGTATTAGTACCACTTGTTAGTACACACAAACATGCAGTATTAGTACCACTTGTTAGTACACACAAACATGCAGTATTAGTACCACTTATTAGTACACACAAACATGCAGTATTAGTACCACTTATTAGTACACACAAACATGCAGTATTAGTACCACTTGTTAGTACACACAAACATGCAGTATTAGTACCACTTGTTAGTACACACAAACATGCAGTATTAGTACCACTTGTTAGTACACACAAACATGCAGTATTAGTACCACTTGTTAGTACACACAAACATGCAGTATTAGTACCACTTGTTAGTACACACAAACATGCAGTATTAGTACTACTTGTTAGTACACACACACATGCAGTATTAGTACTACTTATTAGTACACACAAACATGCAGTATTAGTACCACTTATTAGTACACACAAACATGCAGTATTAGTACCACTTATTAGTACACACAAACATGCAGTATTAGTACCACTTATTAGTACACACAAACATGCAGTATTAGTACCACTTATTAGTACACACAAACATGCAGTATTAGTACCACTTATTAGTACACACAAACATGCAGTATTAGTACCACTTGTTAGTACACACAAACATGCAGTATTAGTACCACTTGTTAGTACACACAAACATGCAGTATTAGTACCACTTATTAGTACACACAAACATGCAGTATTAGTACCACTTATTAGTACACACAAACATGCAGTATTAGTACTACTTATTAGTACACACAAACATGCAGTATTAGTAACACCAATACAGTAATACAGTAGTAGTATACAGTAATATAGTAGTAGTAGTACAGTAGTAGTATACAGTAATACAGTAGTAGTATACAGTAATATAGTAGTAGTACAGTAGTAGTATACAGTAACACAATAGTAGTACAGTAGTATACAGTAATACAGTAGTAGTACAGTAGTAGTATACAGTAACACAATAGTAGTACAGTAGTAGTATACAGTAATATAGTAGTAGTAGTACAGTAGTAGTATACAGTAACACAATAGTAGTACAGTAGTAGTATACAGTAATATAGTAGTAGTAGTACAGTATTAGTATACAGTAACACAATAGTAGTACAGTAGTAGTATTGAACTGTAGTGCTATTTCTGCTCAGAATAGCCTGCAGTACTGCATCATAGTATATTCAACTGTAAATACTCTTACTTTGGTAATGTCTCATACATGCTCTTACTTTGGTAATATTGTCTCCTACATACTTTTACTTTGGTAATATTGGCTAGTACATACTTTTACTTTAGTAATATAGTCTGGTACATGCTCTTACTTTGGTAATAGTGTCTGGTACATGCTCTTACTTTGCTAATATAGTCTGGTACATACTTTTACTTTAGTAATATAGTCTGGTACATGCTCTTACTTTGGTAATATTGTCTGGTACATGCTCTTACTTTGGTAATATTGGCTAGTACATACACTTACTTTGGTAATAGTGTCTGGTACATGCTCTTACTTTGCTAATATAGTCTGGTACATACTTTTACTTTAGTAATATAGTCTGGTACATGCTCTTACTTTGGTAATAGTGTCTGGTACATGCTCTTACTTTGGTAATATTGGCTAGTACATACACTTACTTTGGTAATAGTGTCTGGTACATGCTCTTACTTTGGTAATATTGGCTAGTACATGCTCTTACTTTGGTAATAGTGTCTGGTACATGCTCTTACTTTGGTAATATTGGCTAGTACATACTTACTTTGGTAATAGTGTCTGGTACATGCTCTTACTTTGGTAATATTGGCTAGTACATACACTTACTTTGGTAATAGTGTCAGGTACATGCTCTTACTTTGGTAATATCGTCTCGTACATGCTCTTACTTTGGTAATATAGTCTGGTACATACTCTTACTTTGGTAATATTGTCTGGTACATACTCTTACTTTGGTAATAGTGTCTGGTACATGCTCTTACTTTGGTAATAGTGTCTGGTACATACTCTTACTTTGGTCATAGTGTCTGGTACATGCTCTTACTTTGGTA
Source organism: Entelurus aequoreus (assembly GCF_033978785.1). Lineage (NCBI taxonomy): Eukaryota > Metazoa > Chordata > Actinopteri > Syngnathiformes > Syngnathidae > Entelurus > Entelurus aequoreus. The sequence goes on from NC_084757.1 coordinate 38,573,060, forward strand.
ATAGTGTCTGGTACATACTCTTAATTTGGTAATATAGTCTGGTACATACTCTTACTTTGGTAATATAGTCTGGTACATACTCTTACTTCGGTAATATTGTCTGGTACATGCTCTTACTTTGGTAATAGTGTCTGGTACATACTCTTACTTTGGTAATAGTGTCTGGTACATACTCTTACTTTGGTCATAGTGTCTAGTACATACTCTTACTTTGGTAATAGTGTCTGGTACATACTCTTACTTTGGTAATATAGTCTGGTACATACTCTTACTTTGGTAATAGTGTCTGGTATATACTCTTACTTTGGTAACAGTGTCTGGTACATACTCTTACTTTGGTAATATAGTCTGGTACATACTCTTACTTTGGTAATATAGTCTGGTACATACTCTTACTTTGGTAATAGTGTCTGGTACATGCTCCTACTTTGGTAATATCGTCTCGTACATGCTCTTACTTTGGTAATAGTGTCTGGTACATACTCTTACTTTGGTAATATAGTTTGGTACATACTCTTACTTTGGTAATAAAGTCTGGTACATACTCTTACTTTGGTAATATAGTCTGGTACATACTCTTACTTTGGTAATATAGTCTGGTACATACTCTTACTTTGGTCATATCGTCTCGTACATGCTCTTACTTTGGTAATAGTGTTTGGTACATGCTCTTACTTTGGTAATATTGGATAGTACATACACTTACTTTGGAAATAGTGTCTGGTACATGCCCTTACTTTGGTAATATCGTCTCGTACATGCTCTTACTTTGGTAATAGTGTCTGGTACATGCTCTTACTTTGGTAATATTGGCTAGTACATACACTTACTTTGGTAATAGTGTCTGGTACATGCTCTTACTTTGGTAATATAGTCTGGTACATACTCTTACTTTGGTAATAGTGTCTGGTACATGCTCTTACTTTGGTAATATTGGCTAGTACATACACTTACTTTGGTAATAGTGTCTGGTACATGCTCTTACTTTGGTAATATAGTCTGGTACATACTCTTACTTTGGTAATAGTGTCTGATACATACTCTTTACTTTGGTAATATTGGCTAGTACATACACTTACTTTGGTAATATAGTCTGGTACATGCTCTTACTTTGGTAATATAGTCTGGTACATACTCTTACTTTGGTAATAGTGTCTGGTACATGCTCTTACTTTGGTAATATAGTCTGGTACATACTCTTACTTTGGTAATAGTGTCTGGTACATGCTCTTACTTTGGTAATATAGTCTGGTACATGCTCTTACTTTGGTAATAGTGTCTGGTACATGCTCTTACTTTGGTAATATTGGCTAGTACATACTCTTACTTTGGTAATATAGTCTGGTACATAAACATGAGTTGACCTCTGACCCCTGCATGGAGACTGGACAGTACATCATTGACCTCTGACCCTGCATCTTTGCTAATTAGCCTAGCATGCATGTGCCTGGGGGAGGGGGGGCTGTAGTTAATGCGGGCCCTCAGGGGCCCTGCTGGGAGGTGAGAGCACCCAGACCTGGTCCAGTGGACCTTCATGGTCCTTGTGAAGGGTCCAGTTAGGCTGTGGGCGGGGCATCATTATCATCATCATCATCATCATCATCATCATTACCATCAAAGGGTGAGTGATGTTGGCATGAGTCGTGCTGCCCCCCCCCATGCCCCCCCATGCCCCCGCCTCCTGTGCCCGCGTGGATGTTGATGTCAATGATGTCAGTCACATGCTCCATGGCGGTCAAGGTCTCGGGTGGTGGGCCTGCAGCACCAAGGTCACGACCTTTCATGTTGTGCTGCTGACTGCCTGGTCGGGTCTGGATGATGTTCTGGGGGGGGGGGGGGGGGATACAGTCGTCATGTGACTGATTGATGCTGGACTCTTGTGGGGCCCCCGCCATGTGGGGCCACTGTGGAAAGCCATGTGGGGCCACTGTGGAAAGCCATGTGGGGCCCGCCACACAGCATGCAGCAGGAGTGGGCGTGGCCAAGAGGACTGAGTAAGAAACATACTGATGATGATGTACTTTACTCTACAGCACTGTCCCACTCAAGGCCTAGGGGACACTTCTGGCCCCCCACGCCATTTAACGTGGCCCCCCACGCCATTCTTTTAATGTGGCCCTCCACGCCATTTAAGGTGGCCCCCCACGCCTTTTAAGGTGGTCCTCCACATCATTTAAGGTGGCCCCCCACGCCATTTAAGGTGGCCCCCCACGCCATTTAAGGTGGCCCTCCACGCTATTAAATGTGGCCCTCCACGTCATTTAATTATGGTCCTCCACTTCATTTAATGTGGCCTGCTATGTCATTTAAATTAGCCCTCCACATCAATTAATATGGCCCATCATGTCATTTAAAGTGACCCATCATGGCATTGAAAATGGCCCATCATGTCATTTAAAGTGGCCCATCATGTCTTTTAAGTTGGCCTGTTATGTCATTTAAATTGGCTCACCATGTCATTTAAAGTGGCTCACCACATTATTTAAAGTGGACCGCCATATAATTTTAGGTGTCCCGCTACGTCATTTAAATAGGCCCACTATGGCATTAAATGTAGCTCTCCACGTCATTTATTGTGGCCCTCCACGTCAATTAAGGTGGCCTTCCACGTCAATTAAGGTGGACCTCCACGTCACCATTAAAATTTAAGGTGGACCTCCACATAATTTAAATGACCTGCTATGTAATTTAAACTGTCCCTCCACATCATTTAAAGTGACTGCTGTCATTTAAAGTGGCTCTCCACATCATTTAATATGGCCCACCATATCATTTAATGTGGCCCATCATGTCATTTAATGTGGCCTTCCACATCATTTAAAGTGGCCCTCCACATAATTTAAATGGCCTGCTATGTAATTTAAACTGTCCCTCCACATCATTTAAAGTGACTGCTATGTCATTTAAATTGGCTCTCCACATTTAACATGGCCCACCATGTCATTTAAAGTGGCCCATCATGTCATTTAACGTGGCCTTCCACATCATTTAAAGTGGTCTGCTAGTCAATTTATTTGGCCCACCATATCATTTAATCTGGCTCTCCACATTATTTAAAGTGGCCCGCCATATAATTTTAGGTGTCCCGCTACATCATTTAAAGTGGCCCACTATGGCATTAAATGTGGCTCTCTACGTCATTTAAGGTGGACCTCTACGTCATTTAAGGTGGACCTCCACGTCATTTAAGGTGGACCTCCACATAATTTAAATGGCCTGCTAGGTCCTTTAACTTGGCCCTCCACGTAATTTAAAGTGGCCTGCTATGTCATTTAATGTGGCCCACCATGTCATTTAAAGTGGCCCTCCACATCATTTAATGTGGCCTGCTATGTCATTTAAATTGGCCCACCATGTCATTTAAATTGGCTCTCCACGTTATTAAACTGGCCCGCCATATCATTTTAGGTGTCCCGCTACATCATTTAAAATGGCCCACTATGGCATTAAATGTGGCTCTCTACGTCATTTAACGTGGCCCTCCACGTCATCTAAGGTGGCCCAACATGTCATTTAAGGTGGCCCATCATGTCATTTAATGTGGCCCATCATGTCATTTAATGTGGCCCATCATGTCATTTAAAGTGGCCCTCCACATAATTTAAACGGCCTGCTATGTCATTTAAACTGGACCTCCACATCATTTAAAGTGGACTGCTAGTTCATTTAAAATGGCCTGCCGTATCATTTAAATTGGCCCGCTATATAATTTTATGTGTCCCTCTACATCTTTTAAAATGGCCCACTATGGCATTAAATGTGGCCCACCATGTCATTTAAAGTGGCCCTCCACATCATTTAAAGTGGACTGCTATGTCATTTAAATTGGCCCACAATGTCATTTAAATTGGCTCTCCACGTTATTAAACTGGCCCGCCATATCATTTTAGGTGTCCCGCTACATCATTTAAAATGGCCCACTATGGCACTAAATGTGGCTCTACGTCATTTAATGTGGCCCTCCACGTCATCTAAGGTGGCCCATCATGTCATTTAAAGTAGCCGTCCACATAATTTAAATGACCTGCTGTCATTTAAACTGGACCTCCACATCATTTAATGTGGCCTGCTAGTTCATTTAAATTGGCCCACCGTGTCATTTAAAGTGGCCCGCTATATAATTTTAGGTGTCCCTCTACATCTTTTAACATGGCCCACTATGGCATTAAATGTGGCTCTCTACGTCATTTTAGGTGTACCGCCACATCATTTAATGTGGCCCGACACTTCATTTAAATTGGACCTACACTTCATTTAATGTGGCTCTCCACGTCATTTTAGGTGTCCCGCCACACCATTAAAAGTGGACCGAAATGTCATATTATGTGGCTCTCCACTCCATTGTAGGTGTCCCACCACGTCATTTAATGTGGCCCGACACGTCATTTAAATTGGACCAACACTTCATTATGTGGCTTGCCAAGTCATTTAAAGTGGACCGAAATGTCATTATGTGGCTCTCCTCTCCATTTTAGGTGTCCCTCCACTTCATTTAATGTGGCCCGACACTTCATCTAATGTGGTCTTCCACATCATTTTACATGTTCCGCCACATCATTTAATTTGGCCCCTCGACGTCATCTAAATTGGCTCTCCACATTATTTAATCTGGCCCGCCATATCATTTTAGGTGTCCCGCTACATCATATAAAATGGCCCACTATGGCCCGACACTTCATTTAAAGTGGCCCAGCACATTATTTACGTGTCCCTCTACATCATTTCATGTGGCCCACTAGTTGGCGTAGCAAATGTCTGCAAATGTTTTACTGTAAAGTTTACAGTTGTGTTTACTGTAAAAGTAACATCACCACTGTTACTTTACAAGGCGTGACATTCACACAATAAAATATTATTTTAAAAAGAATAAACATTTACAGTTCTGGCGACAGATTTTTATTTTTATTGAGAATGTTTTCACTGTAAAAACTAGTTAAATACATGTTTTTACGGTAAAAGCTGACACTTCCGTGGTCAGAATTTTACAGTAACAATAACTGTGGTATGTTTTTAATTTACAGTCATTCTGTGAAAAGGACACATTTTACAGCAATAATTATGGGTAATAAAAAAAATTACATTTTCATATCTTTATTCACAGCAATTTCATAGAGTACCAATAAGAACACGAATGAATACCAGTATGGATAAAACCACCACCCACCACTAGTGGGCGTAAAATACCAATATTTTACTGTTTACACTGCTTTTAACAGTGCATTACTGTAAAGTGACAAACAGTACCACTGTTATTTTTTACAGTACTTTACAGTTAAATACCAGCATTAAAAGGAGGTATAAATCTAGGTTCAGTCACCAGATTTTTACTGTAAAAATAAAAGCGATACTGTGTTTTTCATTTACAGTAATGCACTGTAAAAATGAAAAACAAAAACTTTTACTGTAAAAAAACTCAATCCCCAAAACTCTAGAGTACAAATAATAGTGGAATGTTTTTCTTAATTTACAGTAATTCTGTGAAAAAGACACTAACTTTTACAGTAATAAAAAATTATTTTTTTTTACATTTTTATTTACAGCAACTACATAAAGTAGTGATCAGAGTATGGCTGAATACCAATATTGATACGGAATATCGATAAATATACCGGGGAATATGAAATCTACGGCTAAGTCACCGGATTTTTACTGTAAAAATAAAAGTGCTACCGCTTTTCATTTACAGTATTGCACTGTAAAATACAAAACATTTTACTGTAAAAACCTGCTTTCTCAATCGCCAGAACTCTATAGTACAAATAATAGTGGAATCTTTTTTTAATTTACAGTAATTCTGTAAAAAAGACCCTGTAAATTTTACAGTAATAATTATGGGTAATAAAAATACATTTTTTTCACATCTTTTTTCACAGCAAGTAAATAAAGTACTGATCAGAGTACGGCTGAATAACAATATTGATAAAATCCTAACGACATACATCCCTACCCACCACTAGTTGGCGGAGTGAAGGCCACAGCCAAATATTAGTATTTTACTGTAAAGTTTAGTTATTTTTACAGTGCATTACTGTAAAGTGACAAACAGTACCACTGTTACTTTTACAGCATTTTACAGTTAAATACCAGCATTTAAAAAGGAAGTATAAATCTAGGTTAAGTCACCAGATTTTTACTGTGAAAATAAAAGTGATACTGTTTTTTTTTAATTTACAGTAATGCACTATAAAAATGAAAAACAAAGTTTACTGTAAAGAAAAACTGGTAGCTCAATCGCCAGAACTCTATAGTAGAAAAAATAGTGGAATGTTTTTGTAATTTACTGTCATTCTGTGAAAAAGACCCTGTAAAATTTTACAGTAATAATAAAACATTTTTTTTATTTTGTTTTATTTACAGCAACTATATAAAGTACTGAATACCAATATTGGTACGGAATATCAATAAAATATACCGGTATTTTAAAAGGGAATATGAAATTTACCAGTTAACGGATTTTAACTGTAAAAATAAAAGTGCTACTGTTTTTCATTTACAGTAATGCACTGTAAAAATTAAACACTAAGTTTACTGTAAAAAAAAACAACTGGTAGCTCAATCGCCAGGACTCTATAGTACAAATAGTGGAATTGTTTTGTAATTTACAGTAATTCTGTGAAAAAGTCCCTGTAAATTTTTACAGTAATAACCAAACATTTTATTTATTCATAGCAACTATATAAAGTACTGAATACCAATATTGATACGGAATATCGATGATATATACCGGTATTTTAAAAGGGAATATGAAATTTAAGGCTAAGTCACCAGATTTTTACAGTAAAAATAAAATGTTACTGTTTTTTTAATTTACAGTAATGCACTGTAAAAATGAAAAACTAAGTTTACTGTAAAAAAACAACAACTGGTATCTCAATCGCCAGGACTCTATAGTACAAATAATAGTGGAATGTTTTTGTAATTTAAAGTCATTCTGTGAAAAAGACCCTGTAAAATTTTACAGTAATAATACAACTTTTTATTTTATTTTCTTATTTACAGCAACTACATAAAGTACTGAATACCAATATTGATACGGAATATCGATAACATATACCGATATTTTAAAAGGGAATATGAAATGTATGACTAAATCACCAGATTTTTACTGTAAAAATAAAAGTGATACTGTTTTTTTCATTTACGGTAATGCACTGTAAACATTCAAAACTAAGTTTACTGTAAAAAAAAACAAACTGGTATCTCAATCGCCAGGACTCTATAGTACAAATAATAGTGGAATGTTTTTGTAATTTACAGTCATTCTGTGAAAAAGACCCTGTAAAATGTTACAGTAATAATACAACTTTTTATTTTATTTTCTTATTTACAGCAACTACATAAAGTACTGAATACCAATATTGATACGGAATATCGATAATATATACCGGTATTTTAAAAGGGAATATGAATTTACGGCTAAGTCACCAGATTTTTACAGTAAAAATAAAATGTTACTGTTTTTTTAATTTACAGTAATGCACTGTAAAAATGAAAAACTAAGTTTACTGTAAAAAAAACAACAACTGGTATCTCAATCGCCAGGACTCTATAGTACAAATAATAGTGGAATGTTTTTGTAATTTACAGTCATTCTGTGAAAAAGACCCTGTAAAATTTTACAGTAATAATACAACTTTTTATTTTATTTTTTTATTTACAGCAACTTCATAAAGTAGTGAATACCAATATTGATACGGAATATCGATAACATATACCGGTGTTTTAAAAGGGAATATGAAATGTACGACTAAGTCACCCGATTTTTACTGTAAAAATAAAAGTGATACTGTTTTTTTCATTTACGGTAATGCACTGTAAACATTAAAAACTAAGTTTACTGTAAAAAAAAAAACTGGTATCTCAATCGCCAGGCCTCTATAGTACAAATAATAGTGGAATGTTTTTGTAATTTACAGTCATTCTGTGAGAAAGACCCTGTAAATGTTTTCAGTAATAACCAAACATTTTATTTTTATTTATAGCAACTACATAAAGTACTGAATACCAATATTGATACGGAATATCGATAAAATATACCGGTATTTTAAAAGGGAGTATGAAATTTACGGCTAAGTCACCAGATTTTTACAGTAAAAATAAAATGTTACTGTTTTTTTAATTTACAGTAATGCACTGTAAAAATGAAAAACTAATTTACTGTAAAAAAAACAACAACTGGTATCTCAATCGCCAGGACTCTATAGTACAAATAATAGTGGAATGTTTTTGTAATTTACAGTCATTCTGTAAAAAGGCCCTGTAAAATTTTACAGTAATAATACAACTTTTTATTTTATTTTTTTATTTACAGCAACTACATAAAGTATTGAATACCAATATTGATATGGAATATCGATAACATATACCGGTGTTTTAAAAGGGAATATGAAATGTACGACTAAATCACCAGATTTTTACTGTAAAAATAAAAGTGATACTGTTTTTTTCATTTACGGTAATGCACTGTAAACATTAAAAACTAAGTTTACTGTAAAAAAAAAAACAACTGGTAGCTCAATCGCCAGAAATCTATAGTACAAATAATAGTGGAATGTTTTTGTAATTTACAGTCATTCTGTGAAGACCCTGTAAAAGTTTACAGTAATACAACATTTTTTAATTTTTTATTTACAGCAACTACATAAAGTACTGAATACCAATATTGATACGGAATATTGATAACATATACCAGTGTTTTAAAAGGGAATATGAAATGTACGACTAAGTCACCAGATTTTTACTGTAAAAATAAAAGTGATACTGTTTTTTTCATTTACGGTAATGCACTGTAAACATTAAAAACTAAGTTTACTGTAAAAAAAAAAAACTGGTATCTCAATTGCCAGGACTCTATAGTAAAAATAATAGTGGAATGTTTTTGTAATTTACAGTCATTCTGTGAAAAAGACCCTGTAAATTTTTACAGTAATAACCAAACATTTTATTTTTATTTATAGCAACTATATAAAGTACTGAATACCAATATTGATACGGAATATCGATAATATATACCGGTATTTTAAAAGGGAATATGAAATTTACGGCTAAGTCACCAGATTTTTACAGTAAAAATAAAATGTTACTGTTTTTTTAATTTACAGTAATGCACTGTAAAAATGAAAAACTAAGTTTACTGTAAAAAAACAACAACTGGTATCTCAATCGCCAGGACTCTATAGTACAAATAATAGTGGAATGCTTTTGTAATTTACAGTCATTCTGTGAAAAAGACCCTGTCAAATTTTACAGTAATAATACAACTTTTTATTTTATTTTCTTATTTACAGCAACTACATAAAGTACTGAATACCAATATTGATACGGAATATTGATAACATATACCGGTGTTTTAAAAGGGAATATGAAATGTACGACTAAGTCACCAGATTTTTACTGTAAAAATAAAAGTGATACTGTTTTTTTCATTTACGGTAATGCACTGTAAACATTAAAAACTAAGTTTACTGTAAAAAAAAACAACTGGTATCTCAATCGCCAGGACTCTATAGTACAAATAATAGTGGAATGTTTTTGTAATTTACAGTCATTCTGTGAAGAAGACCCTGTAAAATTTTACAGTAATACAACATTTTTTAATTTTTTATACATACATAAAGTACTGAATACCAATATTGATACGGAATATTGATAACATATTTTTAAAGGGAATATGAAATTTACCAGTCAACAGATTTTTACTGTAAAAATAAAAGAGCTACTGTAATGCACTGTAAAACGGAAACAAATAATTTTCCAGTAATTCTGTGAGAAAAAAAGGTAAATTTGAGGTAGTTTTGCTCCAGTCAAATGTGATGATTAGATGGTGGTCGGGGAGCGTGCCTAATAAAGTGTCCCAGGAGGTGACCTGGGTCTACCTGCCAGTCTCCTCCTGTCAGCCCGTCCTCCGTCTAAAGATAGACTTGTCAAGCGGGACCCGCGGGGTCACCGGGTCGGGGCACCTCTTCGCCGGCGTTGACCTTCAGACAGGCCCCCCTCCCCCCCACAGAGACAGGCGCAATAAAGACGTCAGTGGCGACTCGGCAGGTATTTGTGGTAATTGCCGCCTCGTTTGCGGCTGGTTGTCGGCGTGACGGCGTGCAGTTTATCCCTTTGACAGCTTCGTTAGCGGCGCCGCACGTGTGAGAGATCACACTTTTTTGCTTGCCTCCAATTTGCGGCAAAGATGACGTCCGCCAAACTTCATGCTTCCTGCCGCCAGCGCTCTTGTCGCCAGTTAATTATTAATTAAACATGAGCGGGGTGGGGGGGTGGGGGGTCCCTGAGGAGCCCCTAAACAAGCGGAGCAGGTAGCGAGCGTGACCCCCGCTCCCCTGAGGGTCGTCTACGGCCGCAGCGCCGACTCGCTAATGAGCTGTTTGCAGAAGTGGCTACGCAGCGACACTGACCTTTGACCTACACCTACACCGTCTGGAGAGCGTCAGGAACCCCCCCCCCCCCCCCCCCCCCCCCCCCCCCTTCTTACCGTACAGTTCCCAGTGGCGTACGGCCCCGCCCCCTTTCCTCTCAGAACCAATCGTGTTCTGCTTTCACTTGGAGGAAACTTTCTCGACTTTAATAAATACAATACCAATGGAGTATTGGCCGATACCGATAATGATCCGCTACGATATCATACCTCATTGTATCATTTTGTAGTGTGGAATGTGCGAAAAGGTAACCTGCTTCTTATTAACCGTCTGGAATGGACTTATGCTGTCTTTAAGTTGACGTGGAGTGGAAATGTTTCTCTCTTTGGCTAAATGACGCGGACACGTTTGTTACTGGATACTTTCTAACACACTTCTGCCTTAGAGACTTTGCACGTGTAATTAATATGCAACTATAATTATTTGATACTTGTTTATATTGACAAATGTGCTGTTTTACACCGCAATGTTCAATTAAGTTGGATGATGCGGACACATTTGTTACTGGATACTTTCTAATACTGCCTTGGAAACTTTGTACGTGTAAGTAATATGCAACTATAACTATTTGATACTTGTTTATATTGACAAATGTGCTGTTTTACACCACAATGTTGTTTAAGTTGAATGACGCAGACACGTTTGTTACTGGATACTTTCTAACACACTTCTGCCTTAGAGACTTTGCACGTGTAATTAATATGCAACTATAATTATTTGATACTTGTTTATATTGACAAATGTGCTGTTTTACACCGCAATGTTCAATTAAGTTGGATGATGCGGACACATTTGTTACTGGATACTTTCTAATACTGCCTTGGAAACTTTGTACGTGTAAGTAATATGCAACTATAACTATTTGATACTTGTTTATATTGACAAATGTGCTGTTTTACACCGCAATGTTGTTTAAGTTGAATGACGCAGACACGTTTGTTACTGGATACTTTCTAACACACTTCTGCCTTGGAGACTTTGTACGTGTATGTAATATGCAACTATAATGACACTATAATCAACACTTATTTATATTGACAAATGTGCTGTTTTACACCGCATTATCATTCAATTAAGTTGAATGATGCGGACACGTTTGTTACCGGATACTTTCTAATAATGCCTTGGAGACTTTGTACGTATAAGTAATATGCAACTTTAATTATTTGATACTTGTTTATATTGACAAATGTGCTGTTTCACACTGCAATGTTGTTCAATTAAGTTGAATGACGCGGACACGTTTGTTACTGGATACTTTCTGATACTGCCTTGGGGACTTTGTATGTGTAAGTAATATGCAACTACAAATATTTGATACTTGTTTATATTGAAAAATGTGCTGTTTTTCACTGCAATGTTGTTCAATTAAGTTGAATGACGCGGACACGTTTGTTACTGGATACTTTCTAACACACTTCTGCCTTAGAGACTTTGTACGTGTAATTAATATGCAACTATAATTATTCGACACTTGTTTATATTGACAAATGTGCTGTTTTACACCGCATTATCATTCAATTAAGTTGGATGATGCGGACACGTTTGTTACTGGATACTTTCTGATAATGCCTTGGAGACTTTGTACGTGTAAGTAATATGCAACTTTAATTATTTGATACTTTTTTATATTGACAAATGTGCTGTTTTACGATGCAATGTTGTTTAAGCTGAATGATGCAGACACGTTTGTTACTGGATACTTTCTAACACACTTATGCCTTGGAGACTTTGTACGTGTAAGTAATATGCAACTATAATGATTTGATACTTGTTTATATTGACAAATGTGCTGTTTCACACTGCAATGTTGTGCAATTAAGTTGAATGACGCGGAAACGTTTGTTACTGGATACTTTCTAACACACTTCTGCCTTAGAGACTTTGCACGTGTAAGTAATATGCAACTATAATTATTCAACACTTGTTTATATTGACAAATGTGCTGTTTTACACCGCATTATCATTCAATTAAGTTGAATGATGCGGACACGTTTGTTACTGGATATTTTCTAATACTGCCTTGGAGACTTTGTACGTGTAAGTAATATGCAACTATAATTATTTGATACTTGTTTATATTGACAAATGTGCTGTTTTACACTGCAATGTTGTTCAATTAAGTTGAATGACGCGGACACTTATGTTACTGGATACTTTCTAATACTGCCTTGGAAACTTTGTACGTGTAATTAATATGCAACTATAATTATTTGATACTTGTTTATATGGACAAATGTGCTGTTTTACACTGCATTATTCAATTAAGTTGAATGATGCAGACACGTTTGTTACTGGACACTTTCTAACACACTTCTGCCTTGGAGACTTTGTACATGTAAGTAGTATGCAACTATAATTATTTGATACTTGTTTATTTTGACACATGTTCTGTTTTACACTGCAATGTTGTTTAATTAAGTTGAATGATGCGGACACGTTTGTTACTGGACACTTTCTAACACGCTTCTTCTGCCTTGGAGACTTTGTACATGTAAGTAGTATGCAACTATGATTATTTTATGCTTGTTTATTTTGACACATGTTCTGTTTTACACCGCATTATCATTCAATTAAGTTGAATGATGCGGACACGTTTGTTACTGGATACTTTCTAACACGCTTCTGCCTTGGAGACTTTGTACGTGTAAGCAAAATGCAACTATAATTATTTGATACTTGTTTATATTGACAAATGTGCTGTTTTACACTGCAATGTTGTTGAATGACGTGGACACTTATGTAACTGGATACTTTCTAATACTGACTTGGAATCTTTGTATGTGTAAGTAGTATGCAACTATAAATATTTGATACTTGTTTATGTTGACAAATATGACTATAACTATATAACTACATCAGCAGTTTAACAAGCACTAATAAAAATACAAATAAAAAGATTTGTGGGACTTCCTGCTCGGTCGGTTGAAGAAGTTAGCCAGCAAACAGTAGAAGTTAGCCAGCTAACAGTTGAAGTTAGCCAGCAAACAGTAGAAGTTAGCCAGCAAACAGTAGAAGTTAGCCAGCAAACAGTAGAAGTTAGCCAGCAAAAAGTAGAAGTTAGCCAGCAAACAGTAGAAGTTAGCCAGCAAACAGTAGAAGTTAGCCAGCAAAAAGTAGAAGTTAGCCAGCAAACAGTAGAAGTTAGCCAGCAAAAAGTAGAAGTTAGCCAGCAAACAGTAGAAGTTAGCCAGCAAACAGTAGAAGTTAGCCAGCAAAAAGTAGAAGTTAGCCAGCAAACAGTAGAAGTTAGCCAGCAAACCGTAGAAGTTAGCCAGCAAACAGTAGAAGTTAGCCAGCAAACAGTAGAAGTTAGCCAGCAAACAGTAGAAGTTAGCCAGCAAACAGTAGAAGTTAGCCAGCAAAAAGTAGAAGTTAGCCAGCAAACAGTAGAAGTTAGCCAGCAAACAGTAGAAGTTAGCAAGTAAACAGTAGAAGTTAGCCAGCAAACAGCAGAAGTTAGCAAGCAAACAGATATTCAAACAAACTGCCTCTAGGTAATGTTTACATGCCAACAAAGCAAGCATTTATTTTTCAAAAACGCACTAGCTAGATGCTAATTTATTTGCATATGCATGCTACTGATTAGCATTAGCAATTTTACATGGCGACGTCAACACCTCCAAATGTGTTAATGAAAAAGTAAACTGGGATGCACGTTACGATCCAACAGCTGGTGTGTAATAAGTACAATACTTACGGTATGAACGCTTTGTAGGACTCAACAAAAAAACAAGACTTTCCTATTCTCACCATTGAAGATGTTTCTGTTTGAAATCTGCACCATTTGATTGGCCGCTGCTCTGGAAGATAATGTCAGTCATTCAAGGAGCCGAGGGACCACCCTTCCTGATGGAGGGGGCGGGGCAGAGCGCCGGCACTCAGACTTTGGGGCCATTTCTGAGTTGAATCGCAAGTTGGATAACATCTCGGAGAAGCTTTCTGCTCTGCAAGGCAAAATTGTGATCAATTTAGGAGCCAGAACGGACAAAGCAGCGGAACCACAATAATTAATTCTCCTTACTCATTGCAGCGAAAGACGTTCTGAAATCTTTTTCACCTTCTTTAAAGACACCTGGGAAGTTGACTCTGTCCCACGAGGCTTATGAACAGAACACACACCCATGGACGACTACTACTACACACTAATGCGCACATACACTCCCCCCAAACCACACCTTCACCATTTCACCCCACGGTATGATGCCACTCCATTGCAGGTTTCCAGTTTTTGTGCACTGTAAATATTTGTTCAAGGTTTCGGTGGCGACCCATCAGTCTTTTTGTATGTCTGTACTTGACGGATTGTACCGGAAATACATTTTAAAGTACTTTTCAAGTGCAACGGCAACAAATTATTATCTATCCATTCAACTTAATGGCAAAGACTACTTCATGACTACTGCCATTTAGTGTCTTGGTATTGCAATTGCATGCAAGTTCTACTTTATAAAACTTGCAAATGAGACTCAAACGTGTAAGACATAAGTGGATGGCAAAGTTGTTATAAATGTTACACAAATAAGATTTAATGACAAAAAAGTACCAATAATTATACCAGTATCGACTCAAACGTGAAAGGTACCCGTCCCTACATAGAATACTGCAATACTTGTTTGTAGTATTTGTAGTAAAATATCTTGGTATTGCAACTGAATGCAAGTTCTACTTTATAAAACTTGCAAATGAGACTCAAATGTGTAAGACATAAGTGGACCGCAAAGTTGTTATAAATGTTACACAAGTAAGATTTAATGACAAAAAAGTACCAATAATTATACCAGTATCGACTCAAATGTGAAAGGTACCCGTCCCTAAATAGAATACTGCAATACTTGTTTGTAGTAAAATATTGTGGTATTATAACTGCATGCAAGTTCTACTTTATAATACTTGCAAATGAGACTCAAACGTGTAAGACATAAGTGGATGGCAAAGTTGTTATAAATGTTACACAAATAAGATTTAATGACAAAAAAGTACCAATAATTATAACAGTATCGACTCAAACGTGAAAGGTACCCGTCCCTACATAGAATACTGCAATACTTGTTTGTAGTATTTGTAGTAAAACATCTTGGTATTGCAATTGCATGCAAGTTCTACTTTATAAAACTTGCAAATGAGACTCAAACGTGTAAGACATAAGTGGATGGCAAAGTTGTTATAAATGTTACACAAATAAGATTTAATGACAACAAAGTACCAATAATTATACCTGTATCGACTCAAATGTGAAAGGTACCCGTCCCTAAATAGAATACTGCAATACTTGTTTGTAGTAAAATATTGTGGTATTAAAACTGCATGCAAGTTCTACTTTATAATACTTGTAAATGAGACTCAAACGTGTAAGACATAAGTGGATGGCAAAGTTGTTATAAATGTTACACAAAAAAAATTTAATGACAAAAAAGTACCAATAATTATACCTGTATCGACTCAAATGTGAAAAGGTACCCATCCCTACATAGAATACTGCAATACTTGTTTGTAGTAAAATATCTTGGTATTGCAACTGCATGCAAGTTCTACTTTATAAAACTTGCAAATGAGACTCAAACGTGTAAGACATAAGTGGATGGCAAAGTTGTTATAAATGTTACACAAATAAGATTTAATGACAACAAAGTACCAATAATTATACCTGTATCAAACTCAAATGTGAAAATGTACCCGTCCCTACATAGAATACTGCAATACTTGTTTGTAGTATCACGATACAGTGGCGATGCTTCGACTGATACATAGGAACAAATGAATATGCTCCAGCACCAAAGTTTGCCGCAGTGGAAAAAAAGGGCATTGGTTGGACTTTTGTTTGATGTCTGAATATTTAAAAACAAAAACAAAAAGATATAAATATTATTCTCCCAGGGTTGAGAGGGTGGTGTGCAAAGAATGTTGTGATACGGGAGGCCAAGAAGGATACGGGAGGCCAAGAAGGATACGGGAGGCCAAGAAGGATACGGGAGGCCAAGAAGGATACGGCAGCGGTTGAGCCAACAAAAAGGAGGCTATGTTTGAAGGAAGCTCTGAATTGGCACGACTTCACTGCAGAGTCGGGACATCAGAGACCAGAGGTGACCAAAGTCTGGCATGGGGGCCCATCAGGGGTCCATCAGGGGTCCATCAGGGACATGCTAAAAGTACATTTGAACACGGTAGAACATTACTGAGAAGAATCAACAAAATAAGTTGAACAGTTTTTTGAAGATATCAGCAACTACAGGAAGTGTTTACTTTTAGACACATGTAGAGAACACACACATATATACAGTATATAACCTCCAAGCACCACCGGGGCAGACCGTCGGAGGGGGGATGCGTGGTGTGGAGCGCTACCTGGACACAAGTCGAGGGACTGATCACCCTTGGCTGGGTCGCCCGGGAGAGGGTGTTTGATTAAG
>NC_084757.1:38592396-38605166 GCF_033978785.1 Entelurus aequoreus
CAGAACAATGCCATTAACAGGAGTGAAAGGTAACAGGAGTGAAAGGTAACAGAGTGATGCCACCAACAGGAGTGAAAGATAACAGAATGATGCCACCAACAGGAGTGAAAGATAACAGAATGATGCCACCAACAGGAGTGAAAGGTAACAGGAGTGAAAAGCAACACAACAATGCCACCAACAGGAGTGGAAAGGTAACAGAACAATGCCACCAACAGGAGTGAAAGGTGACAGAATGATGCCACCAACAGGAGTGAAAGGTAACAGAACAATGCCACCAACAGGAATGACAGGTAACAGGAGTGAAAGGTAACAGGATGATGCCACCAACAGGAGTGAAAGGTAGCAGGAGTGAAAGGTGACAGAATGATGCCACCAACAGGAGTGAAAGATAACAGAATAATGCTACCAACAGGAGTGAAAGGTAACAGGATGATGCTACCAACAGGAGTGAAAGATAACAGAATGATGCCACCAACAGGAGTGAAAGGTAGCAGGCAGAGGTGGGACCAAGTCATTGCTTTGCAAGTCACAAGTAAGTCTCAAGTCTTTGCCCTCAAGTCTCAAGTCAAGTCCCGAGTCAAGACAGGCAAGTCCCGAGTCAAGTCCAAAGTCAAGACTGGAAAGTCTCAAGTCAAGTCACAAGTCCTGCATTTTGAGTTTCGAGTCCTTTCAAGTCCTTTTAACCACAGACTAATATTTTTACACAGATTGTGTATGCTTTTAAACCGCTGTATTTATTTATTAAAACAAGTGCATTTGAAATAGCAGGAAAAAAAATAGTACTGACATTGCAATTCATAATAGCACTATTAACCAGTCATTTTAATAGTTTAAACAATTTTAAACATTTAACTCATTCCTTCACAGAATAAACACATTTGCAAAAACAAGTGCAACTGTACTTATTTGTACAAAAGTGTTAACATTGTATTTCCATGGCATATTGCATTGTAACTAGTTCCACAGCAGTTTCTATTCTGTTCTTACCTTATCTCATTGATCTCATCTCATACTGTATGTGTGTTTATGTGTGCGTACACATGAAAAACATAACAAATACATGAACATAACAATGACCAGAGTTGTACTTTTTAGATGTCAGGGCCCTATGCAATATGTACACATATTCTTAATATACTATACATTTTAACTGACCTTTATTTGACTATGTTTGTCTTTTTGTAGGTGGCTAAAATACGCGGTGCTGCTGACCGCCGTCTAACGTTATGTTACTGTGTGTGATACATTGACTAACGTAACGTTATGTGTAGGTACCTCATGCAACCCTGCTTAAAAAAATCACTTGACAGAAAGTATGAATAAGGTAGCAAACTGCAGTGGACGCAACATATAGTTGTGTTTGAAATGATGTTATAACCATAGACATCTTATAAGTAGACGCAGTATTGGTTGCTGTGATGCGAGCAAATTGCATCTTGAAGTGGTGATGAGAAGCCGGCGAGCAGCCTAAACTGACAGTTGACAGGTAGAAAACAAAGATGCCGGGCTGGTGTTCAGCGTTTTCCTGCTCAAATGAGCGGACTGTTGAAAATAGGAATCGGGGATTACTTTTCACAAGTAAGATTTAACATTAATGTACTATTGGTTGTATTTTATGAAAATAACATTACCACAGAGTTGAGAAGGAGCAAAGATCTTCAATATTTGTATATGAAAATTACAAATAAATCTTCTGGGGGAGGATGACGCCCCTACAGGGGTTTGGTTTACAAACTTTCAGCCCCACCTAAAACAAAATTCACCAGCCGCCACTGATTATGATGCATTCTCATTTTAGGCAAAATATAAGACAATACTTTCTTAACAGTATAATTGTAACCAGGAATAAGTCTTCAAGTAACAATATTCAAATACTAACATTGTTGGGTAAGACAGCATTTGGTTTTATTCTGAATCCAGTGAAACAGATTGGTGGTTTTAGCTGATATAAAGACTTTCAGGTGTTTATATATGTTTAAGTATTTGGCAGACGCTTTTATCCAAAGCGACATACATAAAAAATACATATTTAACAATCACTGTAAACATTATCATTTAAGGGAAGAATGTAATACAAAATATCAATACAAAGTGTCAAGACAGAATAAACTCTCTGCTGCTGCAGCAACAGAGATACGGTCTATAAGATATATAGATATCTAATGTATTCATACATTGTTTATGTAGGATATACGCATATATATATAACGTAATTATATTGTTTCTTCAACTTAAAAATAGCTGACCGATTTTTTTCCCCCTTCTCTGGGCTTATATTCCCGGTTTTGATCTCGGACGTCTGGTCACTTATAGCATATAAAAATATTATATTACTGTTAAGCAAACTATGAATAATAAAACATGTGTCCGTTATCATAGCTACACGTATGACAAAAAAGCGTGTGAAAATGAGTGGTATTCAGTGAGGTAAAATGAATTAAATGCGCTGACAGTTCATTGCTCCTGCCAAATGAATTGCACTGAGTGGAGCGGATCACCACTCCAAGATGGCGGCCCCGCGTCTCGTCTGCGCCAGTAAGCAGTAGCGCTCGATGCTGCGTCTACTTATAAGATGTCTATGGTTATGACTTTAGCAGTGAGTTTACAGCCTCACTGATTTAACTACACAGCAAATAAAAGTCATGTTACTTAGCCAATAAACGTTATCTTACATTCAAAACTTACCCTTCTTTGTGCAACTTCAAATGTCGAACGAAATTGGAAGTTGTTGCGTCTCCGTCTGTAATATTCGAACTGCGTGATTTGCATACGGAAATTCGTTTTTTGTTGACCAAGTCGTAGTTTTTATACCCGAACGAAACCAACTTTGGTATAAATCTTTCTCACTGGCGCGTTGTTTGACAACTCTTGTTCATTGGTTGTCCTGCAATTTGATTGGCTGAATGTTGTGTGATGAAAACAATGTAGATCTAATTTGATTGGCTGTTGTACTGAGAGCACACACGCTGACACGCAGCACACATGCTGATAGACAGACACGTACAAAATGAAAGCTACGGAGCGCTCCCAAATAACTTTTTAAACTTTAGGTTTTGGGGTAAGTAGCAAGTCATGTCAAGTCAAAAGGCTCAAGTCCAAGTGAAGTCACAAGTCATTGATGTTAAAGTCTAAGTCGAGTTGCAAGTCTCTTTACATTTTGTCAAGTCGAGTCTAAAGTCATCAAATTCATGACTCGAGTCTGACTCGAGTCCAAGTCATGTGACTCGAGTCCACACCTCTGGTAGCAGGAGTGAAAGGGGACAGAATGATGCCACCAACAGGAGTGAAAGATAACAGAATAATGCTACCAACAGGAGTGAACGGTAATAGGATGATGCTACCAACAGGAGTGAAAGATAACATAATGATGCCACCAACAGGAGTGAAAGGTAACATGAGTGAAAGGTAACAGAACAATGCCATTAACAGGAGTGAAAGGTAACAGGAGTGAAAGGTGATGCCACCAACAGGAGTGTAAGATAACAGAATAATGCTACCAACAGGAGTGAAAGGTAACAGGATGATGCTACCAACAGGAGTG
Organism: Entelurus aequoreus; assembly: GCF_033978785.1. NCBI lineage: Eukaryota > Metazoa > Chordata > Actinopteri > Syngnathiformes > Syngnathidae > Entelurus > Entelurus aequoreus. Next base: position 38,595,941 of record NC_084757.1, read on the forward strand.
AAAGATAACAGAATGATGCCACCAACAGGAGTGAAAGGTAACATGAGTGAAAGGTAACAGAACAATGCCATTAACAGGAGTGAAAGGTAACAGGAGTGATGCCACCAACAGGAGTGTTCCTCGGGGACAAAGACAAAGAGGTGGAACAACAAACAAAGCCACTAAGCTAGTAAGTAGCACACTAAGATAAACAACAAAAGATGGTGTTTCGTTGATGAAGACCAAATAATAGAGCAGTACAAACATAAAGTACTCAAGAACTAAGCAGGAACAAACTTAGTGATCAGTCTCAAGACAACTTACCGAGTAAGAAGAGTCCAAAGAGCATGACAACTGAAATAGTCCTCAGGTGCTCATTAGCAGCAGGTGAGACACGTCATCACTAATCACCCGCAGGTGAGGAAGCAGCAGGGGTGAAGCTGCTGTAGGACCAACACAAACAAAACAGGATGTAAAGGCAAAATAAGAGCGCACGACAGGAAGTCAACGGAAACACAGGATTATAAATACCCAAAAAGCTGGTATTCAATCCTACTTGGATCTAGTTCCAGTTGACCAGATGTGCACATTTAAATATGTGGACATTTTTTTTAGGATTCCTATAAATGTGCTTGAGCACAAAACAAGTCTCAGATTCAAATCACTACAACAATGGAAATATAAATCTAATGAGTTCTTGTTATGATTACGACTATTATTATTATTATTAAACTGTTGCTTGCTGACTGCCTTGCTTGCAATGTGACCCCAGGATGCAGAGACGGCGTGCAGGTAACAAGGTCATTTATTCAGCACCAAAAAGTGGTACAGCTCGGGAGTGCACGGAAAGCAAACCCCAAACTCAGTAGCACAGCCACTAAACAATGGACAGTACACACAAGTACAGATTGAGTGTACTTAATTGTCTGCACTCAAGGAGTGAAGTCACCTTCCCTCTTGACGTGGACGTGGGCGGTCTGTGGCTGTGGAAACAAACAAAAGCATGTCATTAACCCTCCTGCTACGACATCATGTGATCAAATTAAAACGGCATCATCTCCCAGCGGGTTCTGCGGGGAAATAAAAGCCCGGGCAGTTCAGCGCTAAGCTCTCTCGCTGCAGAACCGGTTCCGACGGCGCGGAGATAATTAGCGTCCGCGTGCGCGCTTCATTAATAACCAGGCGAGGTGGGAAGGTTAAAAACTCATTTAATTGCCTTTCTGTTAATGACATCATCAGGAGTTTAATAATTCTGCTGAGCTAGTTCATCTGCAGCTCCCCCCCCGCCCCCCTGGGGGGGGGACGCTTGTTTTTAGCTGCGGCGAAAGTTGAATTAATGTGAGCAGCAATGACAAATATTCCAGCCAGGAGGTTATCTTGAGGAATGCCTACACACACACACACACTTACACATACATATATATATATACACATATATATATATATATATATATATATATATATATATATATATATATATATATATATATATATATATATATATATATATATATATATATATATATATATATATATATATATATATATATATATATATGTTACAGGTCTCACAGGCGTGTGAGTTCAGTAGACAAAAGGTTGTGTTCATAGTCTAACCAGTGGTTCTTAACCTGGGTTGGTTTGAACCCTAGGGGTTCGGTGAGTCGGGCTCAGGGGTTCGGCGGAGGTCAAGACACACCTGACTCATCGTGGTGAATAAAACTTCTCCCTATCGGCGTATTATGGATACGATAAAAAAACATGGTAACACTTTAGTATGGGGAACATATTCACCATTAATTAGTTGCTTATTAACATGCAAATTAGTAACATATTGGCTCTTAACTAGTCATTATTAAGTACTTATTAATGCTTTAAACGGCATGGCCTTATTATAACCCTAACCCTCTAACCCTGGCCCTAACCCTCTAACCCTGGACTTAACCCTAACCAAATAACTCTAAATGAAGTCTTTGTTACTTAGAATATGTTCCCCTTACTAAAGTGTTACCAAAAACATATAACTTTGTCTTGAATTAGAAAAAAACCAAAACATTGTATTTTTCACTAAAGAAGATTTCTGTGAATGTGCATATGAAACTGGTGGGGTTCGGTACCTCCAACAAGGTAAAGAACCACTGCGTCTAACCCCTGGAAAACACAGGCAATGTTTAAGAGAGTGAAGACACAAACAATCCTTGAAGCTTCCCAAGTTTCCTCTCTTTATTACACATAATATATATTTCCTATAATCCACAATAACAATATAGTTATTATTCTCTAAATGCAATATTACATTTCTCAAAACATATCTTCTCCATAGCATAATAGCTATTATAATGGTATATACTTCTGTATATTCACATTTCTATATATTGTTGTAACAGAAACATCTTGAGTAATATACTCTTTGACAAATAGGGAAGTATCATTTAGACATGAAATGTCCTTGGGAAGTATACTTGGAGTCAAACAAAATGTATCCACATCACTCAGTTCATTATCTATTTACAGATATAAGAAACAACAATAACATATTTACACAGATACTAATATGTGTGAGGTAGAGATAGAAGAGTATTTGTCGACAACACACAACTATATATACCATACTTATATATTATATACACGCTCTTGGGTTGGCATAAAAAGGGTTAACTGCTCTCAACTGACCCACACGCACAGAAGAGCTAGCTACATGCTAACACACGATGGTATTCACGTCTAAAGGCACTAATACACCAATCTCTGTCGCTGATCCATATTACATTTCAATTGTAGGGTGTTTAATATCAAACGTTTACATTTGAGATATTTCACAACATTACTAACCTGGAAAACACAGGCAATGTTTAAGAAGAGTGAAGACACGAACAATCCTTGAAGCTTCCCAAGTTTCCTCTGAGGGGAGGGGGGAGGAAAGAGCCACACCTAAAAAGGGACCTACGGGCAACTACTTCCCTACACATTAGTTCCGCTCTTCATTTCTGTCTTTACACTAACATGGATGGAAAACGGCTATAACCTCTGTCAATAAAAAGTGATTGACAAAAAAACATATATATTCCACATTGTGAAGGCATCACACATACATATACATACATATATACATAAACATAGATATATATACATATACATACATATATACACATACATATACACACATTTATGTATACATATACACGCATATATATATATATATATATATATATATATATATATATATATATATATATATATATATATATATTATATATATATATATATATAGTATATATATATATATATGTGTGGTGTGTGGGAAAAAATCACAAGACTATTTCATCTCGACAGGCCTGTTTCATGAGGGGTTTTCCTCAATCCTCAGGAGATTTTTTTCCCCACACATACATATTACGCTCTACCACGGTATCGAGCACTATTTTTTTTGGATACTCTAATTAAGACATTATATATATATATATATATATATATATATATATATATATATATATATATATATATATATATATATATACACACATACATACATGCATACATACATACATATATATATATATATATATATACACACATACATACATACATACATATATATATATATATATATATATATATATATATATATATATATATATATATTATATATATATATATATATATATATATATATACATACAATACACACACCTTCTCCTCATTCAATGTGTTTTTAACGGGTTATGTTTAAAAGCTCATACCAGCATTCTTCCCTGCTTGGCACTCAGCATCAAGGGTTGGAATTGGGGGTTAAATCACCGAAAATGATTCCCGGGCGCGGCCACCGCTGCTGCCCACTGCTCCCCTTACCTCCCAGGGGTGAACAAGGGGATGGGTCAAATGCAGAGGACACATTTCACCACACCTAGTGTGTGTGTGTGACAATCATTGCTACTTTAACTTAACTTTAACTTTACACTTACAAATAGCACACAAAAAAGCACATTTAATTAAAAAAAAACGTTATTATGGTCTTACCTTTACTTATAAGTGCGGGAACAGTGGTGTTCGTGTGGAAGAGTTGTGAATGAATGAAATAAGAAATCCGTGCTGCAGTCTGCAGGTGTACCTAATGTTGTGTCCCTGCGGTCGTTCGCGGCTTCTCCAGCGCGAGCATTGTTGTTTTTGCACTTTTTGGCTTCTTGTTAAGTGACTTTTTTTGGGTGGATTCGGTCTTGCACGTGGAGGGTTTGGGTGTGGGCTTGGTTGGTGTGGCGCTCCGTCGGGCGGCTGCATTCTGCGGCGGAGATGCTTGGCACCAGGATTATGGACGAGCCTCTCACAGTGTGTCTTCGCAGCAGATTTATGATCGCTCAGCACAAGAAATAGGTTACACACATACAGTTGTTGACAAAATACACTGTACATTATATACCTCAGATAACTCAACTATGGAAATGTATAATATAATTAATATAGCAATACAGTCTCACTGCACAGCAGGCCAGCAGTTAGTCGAGTCATTGTGCACAATCCATGTTGAGGCACAACTCAGTGACGCCTCAACTGGCTGCTGATCACCGCACCGTCTCTTCTCACTATTTCAATGGCAAATGTGAAAATTCAGCGATTTTGAATAAAAATAATCTAAAACTGGTGAAGTTAAATGGAAAATAACTTTATAGTATAATCACTGGATACATATAACAATTTATGAATTTTTTTTTCTTTTTACATTTTTTTTCTTTCCATGATGCCTCACCTGCCTCCGCTGACTGCACGTCACTGATATATACATACATACATATATATATATATATATATATATATATATATATATATATATATATATATATATATATATATATATAATATATATATATATATGGTGGTAGTTTTATGCTATGGGCCTGTTTTGCTGCCAATGGAACTGCTGCTTTAAATGGGACAATGAAAAAGGAGGAAGTCCATGTCAGAAAAGCAACACATTTAGCTGAACTGCAGCAATTTAGTGGTCAAGTGGTCAAGCAGAAGCTTGTGGATGGCTACCAAAAGCGCCTTATTGCAGGTCAACTTGCCAAGGGACATGTAAGCAAATATTAACATTGCTGTATGTATACTTTTCACCCTCACATTTTCAGTAGAGCCATAATAAATTCATAAAAGAAGCAAAACTTCATGATGTTTTTAGTGAGCAACAAGTATGTGCTCCAATCACTACATCACAACAAAATAAGAGTTGTAGAAATGATTGTAAAGTCAAGACAGCCATGACATGATGTTCTTTACAAGTGTATGTACACTTTTGACCACGACTGTATATATATTCTTATGTTTTTATATGTAAAAATATGATTTAAAATATATCATTTATTTATATATTTATTTCTTCATTAATACTGTTTATAATAAATTAATAATCTTAATTGTAATAATAATTTTAAATAATCATTTTTAATATTTACATTTAAAAATATTTAATAATTGTTTTTCATATATTCATCTAATATTATTATTTTTATTTTTTTAAACAACTCTGATTCATGTAGTAGTTGCCAGTCCCACATGTGCAGAGTGGCCAAATGCTAATGCTACATTTGCATGTGCATAAAAAGCGGCTCACAACAGGGAATCGGTTCTCAAGGTTCACCCAAAAGAGTGGTTCCAAACACACAGCTCGTCCGCTAACGTCACATCTCTCACATTCTCGTGCATCCTGGACATCGCAACTCCATCCCCGACTTATTTGCCATAATCGCACTCCTGCAGGGCACCGCCGCTAATTAGCGTCCGGTTAGCCCGCCGTCCTGGAAAAGGTGAACCTTCCCACCTTCCCGAGGAGGACCGCCAGCGACCCAGCGATGACTAGATCCCCACCATGCCTCTCAGCAAAGGCAAACTGTGCCATTTTCTGCTCATTTACATTCCTGTTAGCGCCTGCTCACTGGAGCGCGCTTAGTCGCTACGTCTGGACGCTGACGAAACATTTGAATAATCGGCGGAAACGTGCATCTAAAGCGGGAATAATCACCGTTTTTGTAGCAATTAGGGCATTTGCTATTTTCACCTCAATAATAATAATAATAGATTTTATTTGTAAAAGCACTTTACATTGAGCAAACAAAACACAAAACAACAACGCTAAAACCACAAATAAACAAGTAAAATAAATAGTAAAAAAAAAAACAACTAGAAAAGCCTAATAGCTAGAACTAGCAAACATACTGTACATCTAAACAAATGTTGTTGTTTTTTTTAAAAAGAAGGGTTTTTAAGCCTTTTTTAAAAGCATTCACAGTCTGTGGTGCCCTCAGGTGGTCAGGGAGAGCGTTCCACAGACAGGGAGCGGCGGAGCAGAAAGCCCGGTCTCCCGTAGTTCGGAGCTTTGTCCTCTGAGGTTGGAGGAGGTTAGCCAGGTGTGGTGTGGAGGATTTGGGGGTGAGCAGTTCTTTGAGGTAGAGGGGGGCATTTCCATGGAGGCACTGGTGAGTTAGTAGGGAGACCTTTTATTCAATCCCGAGTGGAACAGGAAGCCAGTGAAGGGATTATATATATATATATATATATATATATATATATATATATATATATATATATATATATATATATATATATATATATATATATATATATATATATATATATATATATATACTACCGTTCAAAAGTTTGGGGTCACCCAAACAATTTTGTGGAATAGCCTTCATTTCTAAGAACAAGAATAGACTGTGGAGTTTCAGATGAAAGTTCTCTTTTTCTGGCCATTTAGAGCGTTTAATTGAGCCCACAAATGTGATGCTCCAGAAAGTCAATCTGCTCAAAGGAAGGTCAGTTTTGTAGCTTCTGTAAGGAGCTAAAGTGTTTTCAGATGTGTGAACATGTTTGCACAAGGGTTTTCTAATCATCAATTAGCCTTCTGAGCCAATGAGCAAACACATTGTACCATTAGAACACTGGAGTGATAGTTGCTGGAAATGGGCCTCTATACACCTATGTAGATATTGCACCAAAAAGCAGACATTTGCAGCTAGAATAGTCATTTACCACATTAGCAATGTATAGAGTGTATTTCTGTAAAGTTAAGACTAGTTTAAAGTTATCTTCATTGAAAAGTACAGTGCTTTTCCTTCAAAAATAAGGACATTTCAATGTCACCCCAAACTTTTGAACGCTAGTGTATATATATATATATATATATATATATATATATATATATATATTAAATACAACGTTAAAACATGATTTTTGAAAACGTTTAATCAATGTCGGGTTCTCGCGTTGATTTAACATTGAAATGTGGTCATTTCCCAACCAATATTCTACAACACAAATACAAAGTTTAATCAATGCCAAGTTGTGACGTTGATTTGACATTGAAATGTGGTCATTTTCCAACCAATATACTACAACAGTGTTTTTCAACCACTGTGCCGCGGCACACTAGTGTGCCGTGAGATAGTCTGGTGCGCTGTGGGAGATTATGTAAGTTCACCTATTTGGGGTAAAAATATTTTTTGCAAACAAGTAATTATAGTCTGCAAATGATGTGTTGTTGTTGAGTGTCGGTGCTGTCTAGAACTCGGCAGCGTAACAATATTATACTCTTCAATATCAGTAGGTAGCTAATTGCTTTGTTGATGTCGGAACATGGTTTGTTGTGATCCCCATATGCAGATGACAGTGGGAGGCAGCCTGCAGGAAAAAATGTATCTAATGCTAAAACCAAAACTAAGCAAAAGGTGAGTGCCCCTAAGAAAAGGCATTGAAGCTTAGGGAACACAACTAAACCTGAACTGGCTACTAAGTAAACAAAAACAGAATGCTGGACGACAGCAAAGACTTACAGCGTGTTGAGCAAAGATGGCGTCCATAAAGTACATCCAAACATGACATGACAATCAACAATGTCCCCACAAAGAAGGATAGCAACAACTGAAATATTCTTGATTACTAAACCAAAGCAGATGCGGGGAATATCGCTCAAAGGAAGACATGAAACTGCTACAGGAAAATACCAACAAAACAGGAAAGGTCACCAAAATAGGAGCGCAAGACAAGAAGTAAAACACTACACACAGGAAAACAGCAAAAAACTCAAAAAGAGGTGATTTGACAGGTGGTGACAGTACACCTACTTTGAGACAAGAGCTATAGTGATGCATGCTTGGTTATGCTTCAAAGTCATACCCAACAATCGGGACAACGACTTTTTACTGTCAACTGAGTTTCGTTTTTTTAATGATTTCTGCTGGTGGTGTGCCTCCACATTTTTTCAACGCAAAAAATGTGCCTTGGCTCAAAAAAGGTTGAAAAACACTGTACTACAACACAAACACAACGTTGAAACAACATGCTTTTTGACGAGGTTTATTCAATGTTGAAACAGGAAGCCAGCGAAGGGATTAAACGTCAGTCCTGTGCGTCCGCCCGCCGACGCCATGTTTCCCCGCCAGCGGCCCTAACGAGGCGTGGCCTAACGAGGGCCAATAAGAGGCGGGTATTAGTGTGCAGAAAGCAGGCCAGGCTTGTGATGAACGAGCACATTTCCTGACCTGGATACCGCACTCATCCGCCTCCATTTTTCACCGGCCTCGCACTTAGCCGCTAACACACGTACCCCCCCCCACCCCCTCCTTAACGGGTAGTGTAAATCCCCTCCGCCGCAATTTGATCAAATAGCGGCCGTCCTTCCCTGCCGCTTATTGGCCAATTAAGTCAAGTTCTCACGCAGGGGGTCCAGCTGGCGGCGTGTTATCCAGGGATGAATTGATTGAAGTCCTTCTTTAATGATGGAGGTGATAATACTTGTAATTCTTCTCAGTCGGGCGCAGCTGTTACCTCCCTAATCCTTGTCCTGATACACTTCATCTGTCTTACAGGACATGTCAGTGAGAGTCTAACTCGCGCCCTCGCCAACTGCTGGCATTCCTGCTACCAGCCTGACCACTCCCCCCCCCCCCCCCCCACCCGCCTGCTCTTTTCTAAGCAGCGCAGCATGACAACTTAAGGAGGATAGACTTAGCGGCAGAGAAATCAATAAATACATGCATTAGTTTCAAAGGCGGACATTAACATTCCCAAACAGGCTGCTGCTGTAATCCCGCCTCCAGCCATCCACTCCAAAATATCAAATTACACTAACGAGCTCTAACCGCATATAAATGTTGCGCCTCGGCATCAAAGCGGGGCCCCGACTCCTTGCTTCATATTGCAACATGAATTTGTAACAGCCCGGCTCAGGAGCTGGTTAGCGTTAGCATTAGCATCC
>NC_084757.1:38605186-38607686 GCF_033978785.1 Entelurus aequoreus
AAAGTGGAATAAAAGATCGTAAAAGTTGCATTATTGACTCTAATAACAGTTTTTTTGAAAATAATAATGAATCAAAATCAATGTTGTAATGAATTATTGACCTTTTTTAAGGCTTCACATCAACAAATGTTCTACTTGGAATTTTGGGGGGGAAATATTGCATATTTTGGGGGAGGGGCGGTGACAACAACGCATAAAACCATTTTAAAAAGTAGTACAACTTTATAAATCAGCTTGTCACACCACGCCGTGCCTTATTTTGAGTTTCTTGCTCATTTTCTGGGTGTAGTTTTAGTTCCTGTCTTGCGCTCTTATTTTGTGGTTTTTCCACTTCCTGTTTTCCCCTTTCCTGGAGCAGCTTTACGCCTGCCTCTGAACACTTTTCCTCTCACCTGTTTTCTGTTGGTAATTAGCACTATATAAGTTGAGCTGGCAACACCATTTTGAAGTATTTCCATGCTGAGGTCAAGTACGCACGCACTTTGTGGACGCCGTCTGCTCCACATTCCTTGTAAGGGTTTTTGCTGTGTTCCAGCGTTTCCTTTTGTTTCTTTCATTGTCTCGCTTTTTATTTGTTTATTTCAATTATTAAATACCTTTTTTTTACTGCATGTTGCCTCCTCGTTTGTTGTATTTAAAATCATTACAACCTTTGTCGTCTCCAAGATGCACAGCTTGACATTATATCGACAAATACATCTGAAGTTGATATAAATATTTAAAAATTTTTTTTTTTTTGGTCAGTGGGGCTCTTTCGGATCCCTGGGAATTTTAGTGGGATTTTTATTTAAAACTGTCATCACTCAAAAAATAAGTACTATTACAGAAAAGTGAATAAAAGATCGTAAAGTTGCATTATTGACTCTAATAACAGTTTTTTAGAAAATAATAATGAATCAAAATCAATGTTGTAATGAATTATTGACCTTTTTTAAGGCTTCACATCAACAAATGTTCTACTTGGAATTTTGGGGGGGAAATATTGCATATTTTGGGGAGGGGCGGTGACAACAATGCATAAAACCATTTTAAAAAGTAGTAAAACTTTATAAGTCAGCTTGTCACACCACGCCGTGCCTTATTTTGAGTTTCTTGCTCGTTTTCTGGGTGTAGTTTTAGTTCCTGTCTTGCGCTCTTATTTTGTGGTTTTTCCACTTCCTGTTTTCCCCTTTCCTGGAGCAGCTTTATGCGTGCCTTTGAACACTTTTCCTCTCACCTGTTTTCTGTTGGTAATTAGCACTATATAAGTTGAGCTGGCGACACCATTTTGAAGTATTTCCATGGTGAGGTCAAGTACGCACACACTTTGTGGACGCCGTCTGCTCCACATTCCTTGTAAGGGTTTTTGCTGTGTTCCAGCGTTTCCTTTTGTTTCTTTCATAGTCTCGCTTTTTATTTGTTTATTTCAATCATTAAATACCTTTTTTTTACTGCATGTTGCCTCCTCGTTTGTCGTATTTCAAATCATTACAACCTTTGTTGTCTCCACGATGCACAGCTTGACATTATATCGACAAATACATCTGAAGTTGATATAAATATTTTAAAAAAATATTTTTTTTGGTCAGTGGGCCTCTTTTGGATCCCTGGGAATTTTAGTGGGATTTTTATTTAAAACTGTCATCACTCAAAAAATAAGTACTATTACAGAAAAGTGGAATAAAAGATCCTAAAAGTTGCATTATTGACTCTAAGAACAGTTTTTTTAGAAAATAATAATGAATCAAAATCAATGTTGTAATGAATTATTGACCTTTTTTAAGGCTTCACATCAACAAATGTTCTTGGAATTTTGGGGGGGAAATATTGCATATTTTGGCGGAGGGGCGGTGACAAGAACGCATAAAACCATTTAAAAAGTAGTACAACTTTATAAGTCAGCTTGTCACACCACGCCGTGCCTTATTTTGAGTTTCTTGCTCATTTTCTGGGTGTAGTTTTAGTTCCTGTCTTGCGCTCTTATTTTGTGTTTTTCCTCTTCCTGTTTTCCCCTTTCCTGGAGCAGCTTTATGCCTGCCTTTGAACACTTTTCCTCTCACCTGTTTTCTGTTGGTAATTAGCACTATATAAGTTGAGCTGGCGACACCATTTGAAGTATTTCCATGCTGAGGTCAAGTACGCACGCACTTTGTGGACGCCGTCTGCTCCACATTCCTTGTAAGGGTTTTTGCTGTGTTCCAGCATTTCCTTTAGATTCTTTCATAGTCTGTCCAGTCAGAGCACTTCCCTGTGGCTCTTGCTTTTTGTTTGTTTATTTCAATCATTAAATACCTTTTTTTTTACTGCATGCTGCCTCCTTATTCGTCTGTATTTAAAGTCACTACAACCTTCGTCGTCTCCACGATCTGAAGTTGATATAGATATTTAAAATATGTATTTCTTTATCTGCAGGGCTCATTTGGACCCCTGCAAATTTTAGTGGGATTTTTATTTAAAATTGTCATTGCTCAAACAATAATAATGGATCAAAATCTTTGTTGTTATGAATTATTGACCTATT
>NC_084757.1:38612686-38627686 GCF_033978785.1 Entelurus aequoreus
CCTGTTCTGGACTAGTCGCCACCTCATGACAGTCATTCCAAGCCCCAGGGTCGAATTTACTGAGATCGACTGATAATGGCCGATATTCGGCTTGTTGATGTGTATCAGTACCGGCCCGTTTCTATCAGTATCGGTCTACATACAGAGCTACATCAGCAGATACAATATTTACACATTTGATACCAGTATTTAGTATTCAAAACCACTAATTATTAGTGAAGTACCTTCCATTTTTTGCCAGGAAATCCAGTTTTTGTCCTTCCGTTTTGTTTGTTCCGCTACTTCACTAAAGGAGCGTGGTGGGTTCCATTTCTGTTCTGGACTAGTCGCCACCTTATCACAGTCATTCCAAGCCCCAGGGTCGATTTTACCAAAGATCGACCGATTATGGGCGATATTCGGCATGTTGATGTGTATCGGTATCGGCCCGTTTCTATCAGTATCGGTCTACATACAGATCTACATCAGCAGATACAATATTTACACATCTGATACCAGTATTTAGTATTCAAAACCACAACTAATTAGTGAAGTACCTTCCATTTTTTTGCCTGGAAATCCAGTTTTTGTCTTTCTTTCGGTTCCGTCTTGTTGGCTCCGCTACTGCAAGATGACGCTCACTAAAGGAGGGTGGTGGGTTCCATTCCAGTTCCGTGATTCACTCAAATAACGCGACAGTAAAGCTATCTCGGCCAAAAATGCAAACTTGATAAGTAAAGAAGGTGAGGCAGCAGCTCACACCTTCTCATACTTTCCTCTTGGAAAATGTCTCAACTATAATCTACGTGAAGGAGCCCACAATTGTTGTTATTTCAATGTCTGCAGTATTTCATGGTTCCTCATGAGCAAACTTTGCATTGCATCAAATACTGTAAATTCCAGACTATAAGGCGCTACTTTTTCCCCTACGCTTTGCACTCTGCGGCTTATGAAATGGCGCGGCTAATTTATGTATTTTTCTCCATAATGCAAATGGCTGTCATTAAACTGAAGTGATGTCATTGTTTGTGCTACAGCGCCATCTTTTGGATGAGTTTGCTCACTAAAAGTGTGTTTCCTGCTCTTTTAAAGCTTAGAACCGGAAGCAGAAGTGCTGTCCATAGCGTGTCTACTCGTATAGATTCTTCATTCATCACTCTAAGCAACGTTTCCTTCCTGTTTTAGTGCCTTGAACCAGGAAGTGAAACCATCCACAGCGTTTCTGCTCGAAGGGATTTGTCTTCATCACTCCGAGCAACATTTGTAAGTTTTACAATATAACTAAAACAACTCCTACTTACTATAGCATCCCATGTGTGAGGGAGGAGTGTTTCCATGCATATTGTGGGTCTCTCTTAACTTACATTCTTTTTGTGTTGATTCAGTTTCGTAAATGGTGGGACCATGACTTCTGTTTTGTCTGATCGGCCGTTTTACTGCCCTGTTACAGACACCGTTTGGAAGCAATGAAGGTATGTCAATAAACATTTCTGTGTAAATAAATCCTTTCACAACGTATATATCTGTGACTTATATATGGAAAATGTGTTTTCTTCTAATATTTAGTGGGTGTGGCTTAAATACCGGTCCTAGGTTACAACTAAGAACATTAAAGGAACTAGCGGTCCTGGGTTACAACTAGGAACGTTAAAGGAACTAGCGGTCCTGGGTTCCAACTAGGAACGTTAAAGGAACTAGCGGTCCTGGGTTCCAACTAGGAATGTTAAAGGAACTAGCGGTCCTGGGTTCCAACTAGGAATGTTAAAGGAACTAGCGGTCCTGGGTTCCAACTAGGAACGTTAAAGGAACTAGCGGTCCCGGTTTACAACTAGGAATGTTAAAGGAACTAGCGGTCCTGGGTTACAACTAGGAATGTTAAAGGAACTAGCGGTCCCGGGTTACAACTAGGAACGTTAAAGGAACTAGCGGTCCTGGGTTCCAACTAGGAACGTTAAAGGAACTAGCGGTCCCGGTTTACAACTAGGAATGTTAAAGGAACTAGCGGTCCTGGGTTGCAACTAGGAACGTTAAAGGAACTAGCGGTCCTGGGTTCCAACTAGGAACGTTAAAGGAACTAGCGGTCCTGGGTTACAACTAAGAACGTTAAAGGAACTAGCGGTCCTGGGTTACAACTAGGAACGTTAAAGGAACTAGCGGGTCCTGGGTTACAACTAGGAACGTTAAAGGAACTAGCGGTCCTGGGTTACAACTAGGAACACTAAAGGAACTAGCGGTCCTGGGTTCCAACTAGGAACGTTAAAGGAACTAGCGGTCCTGGGTTACAACTAAGAACGTTAAAGGAACTAGCGGTCCTGGGTTACAACTAAGAACGTTAAAGGAACTAGCGGTCCTGGGTTACAACTAGGAACGTTCAAGGAACTAGCGGGTCCTGGGTTACAACTAGGAACGTTAAAGGAACTAGCGGTCCTGGGTTACAACTAGGAACGTTAAAGGAACTAGCGGTCCTGGGTTACAACTAGGAACGTTAAAGGAACTAGCGGTCCCGGGTTACAACTAGGAACGTTAAAGGAACTAGCGGTCCCGGGTTCCAACTAGGAACGTTAAAGGAACTAGCGGTCCCGGGTTCCAACTAGGAACGTTAAAGGAACTAGCGGTCCTGGGTTCCAACTAGGAACGTTAAAGGAACTAACGGTCCTGGATTACAACTAGGAACGTTAAAGGAACTAGCGGTCCTGGGTTACAACTAAGAACGTTAAAGGAACTAGCGGTCCTGGGTTACAACTAGGAACTTTAAAGGAACTAGCGGTCCTGGGTTACAACTAGGAACGTTAAAGGAACGTTAAAGGAACTAGCGGTCCTGGGTTACAACTAGGAACGTTAAAGGAACTAGCGGTCCTGGGTTCCAACTAGGAACGTTAAAGGAACTAGCGGTCCTGGGTTACAACTAAGAACGTTAAAGGAACTAGCGGTCCTGGGTTACAACTAGGAACGTTAAAGGAACTAGCGGTCCTGGGTTACAACTAGGAACGTTAAAGGAACTAGCGGTCCTGGGTTACAACTAGGAACGTTAAAGGAACTAGCGGTCCTGGGTTACAACTAGGAACGTTAAAGGAACTAGCGGCCCTGGGTTACAACTAGGAACGTTAAAGGAACTAGCGGTCCTGGGTTCCAACTAGGAACGTTAAAGGAACTAGCGGTCCTGGGTTACAACTAGGAACGTTAAAGGAACTAGCGGCCCTGGGTTACAACTAGGAACGTTAAAGGAACTAGCGGTCCTGGGTTACAACTAGGAACGTTAAAGGAACTAGCGGTCCTGGGTTACAACTAGGAACGTTAAAGGAACTAGCGGTCCTGGGTTACAACTAGGAACGTTAAAGGAACTAGCGGTCCTGGGTTACAACTAGGAACGTTAAAGGAACTAGCGGCCCTGGGTTACAACTAGGAACGTTAAAGGAACTAGCGGTCCTAGGTTACAACTAGGAACGTTAAAGGAACTAGCGGTCCTGGGTTCCAACTAGGAACGTTAAAGGAACTAGCGGTCCTGGGTTCCAACTAGGAACGTTAAAGGAACTAGCGGTCCTGGGTTACAACTAGGAACGTTAAAGGAACTAGCGGTCCTGGGTTACAACTAGGAACGTTAAAGGAACTAGCGGTCCTGGGTTACAACTAGGAACGTTAAAGGAACTAGCGGTCCTGGGTTCCAACTAGGAACGTTAAAGGAACTAGCGGTCCTGGGTTACAACTAGGAACGTTAAAGGAACTAGCGGTCCTGGGTTCCAACTAGGAACGTTAAAGGAACTAACGGTCCTGGGTTACAACTAGGAACGTTAAAGGAACTAGCGGTCCTGGGTTACAACTAGGAACGTTAAAGGAACTAGCGGTCCTGGGTTACAACTAGGAACGTTAAAGGAACTAGCGGTCCTGGGTTACAACTAGGAACGTTAAAGGAACTAGCGGTCCTGGGTTACAACTAGGAACGTTAAAGGAACTAGCGGTCCTGGGTTACAACTAGGAACGTTAAAGGAACTAGCGGTCCTGGGTTACAACTAGGAACGTTAAAGGAACTAGCGGTCCTAGGAACAGATGTTTATCAACATATATTATTCATATGAATATGGCCTGCAAATCTGGTTTATCGGCCTCCTGGACTGCTGCTAATCGGTATCGGCCCCGGAGGAAAGCACACGGGTGTAGCTGTATTGTTCACAAGCTCCTCCCCCTGGGCGCGGACAAGGGGGGCCACAGCTGGCGACCCCGGGCCTCTTATTAGCGAATCAAAGGCGCCCGCAGGAAGACGCTCACCTGATTTCCTGCCTTGCTGCTAATCGCGTCGCCTTGACTGACACTTTCCTTTATAATTGGCCCATGATCTGGCCAGGATCTAATAACCAGAAAATCCCCTCCGAGGGTCCACCGGGCCCGGGCGACCTCGCTGCCTGATCCTCAACGCCATCTGCAGGCTTCCACGTCTAATCTTAGCGGGAATATTGACTTCATTACTCTTCATTTGCCACACTATCAAAGCCTCCTTACTGGTGGCGGCGAGGGGGGGAGGGGGGGGGGGGGGGTGCTGAGGTCCTCCCCTCCCCCACCCCTCCCCCCCGCCTCCCCTTCCTGAACCGCCGCCATTGTGTGTTTTGCAAACAAACCGGAGCATCAATGGCGAATAGACGTAATCCGGCACTCATTGTTTCCGTCTTTTGGGGTACATATCAGGAAGGGGAGGGGCCGGGGTGTCATGTCAAAGCAAAAGAAAGCTATTTTGTGAACCCCCCCCCCCCACCCTCCACCCCCACCTCCACCCCCCACCCCGACGGAGGAATCATTCGCCGCCGCGCATCTGACAGCTTCTGTCAGCAATTAGCTGCTAAAGCGGCGAAATCTCCCCAAACAAGCGCCTTCCATTTCTTTTATTTAGCCGCCGCCTTCGCGACACCAGAGGCGGTGGTGGAGTGAACCCTCCTCCGCCTCCTCGGGAAGTTTGTCTACAGCGCCACACGGCGTGGTTATTTGCCGCCCTTTGAGCTGCTTGGAAGTTAGCGTGATCCCACTTCTACCTCAAAGAACTGCTCACCCCCAAATCCTCCACGCTCCGGACTGGCTAACCTCCGAGGACAAAGCTAGGAACTATGGGAGACCGGGCTCTCTGCTCCGCCGCTCCCAGTCTATGGAACGCTCTCCCTGACCACCTGAGGGCACCACAGACTGTGGATGCTTAAAAAAACGCTTAAAAACCCTTTTTTTTAAAAAAGCCTTTTTTTTTTTTTTAGATACATGCATACTAGTTCTAGCTATTAGGCTGTTCTAGTTTTTATTAGTTTTTATTTTTGTTATCTTTTTATTTATTTATTTAAAAAAAAATTGTTTTAATAATTTTTTTTATTTTTTATTTTTTATTTTTTATTTTTAATACACTGTAGCACTTTGAGGTTGTTTGCTCTTTTTAAAAATAAAATCTATTATTATTATTATTACTTCACTGGGAACGCCTCGGGATCCCCCGGGAGGAGCTGGACGAAGTGGCTGGGGAGAGGAAAGTCTGGGCTTCCCTGCTTAGGCTGCTGCCCCCGCGACCCGACCTCGGATAAGCGGAAGAAGATGGATGGATGGATGGATACTTCACTGCACCTTTTGGTTACACGTTCATAAAGAGCACTTTTTATTTGGTTAGATTTACCTTCTTCTTCTCCCCTTGTTCATTCACATTAGTCCCGCCCCTTCTGCTACCTCGCCAAGGTGGAGGTGATCCACCTTTGTGTTGTTTGGTGGTGTACAACGTAACAACAACGACAGGTATAAAAAAACACCAACCTACCGCTCCTTTTTTTTGTCCTACGCTTTGAACCGATTTTTTTCCCCGCCGCATGCAAATAGATCAAAAAGGGGTGTCGCTGTTTGTGCTACGGCGCCATCTTTTGGACGAGTTGGCTCACTGCACTGGTCTCGCTGGGGTGTGTCCAGCATGGCCCTGCCAAGGCCATTGCAGAGGGATTGTTGTGGTTAGCGCCAGCAAACACATTCCAATGGTTTGTGAGCTCTAACTGTCCATTTTGACTCTTCATTTGATCACAACTTCGCCTTGCAGAGTGGAAAGCTTGTCCGAGATGTTATCCAATTTACGATTTGATTTGGAGTGCTCCCAGCGCTGCCCAGTCTCGGGGCTCCTCGCAGGTGTGTGGACGTAGCATTAAAAAGACATTGATGCACAGGATGCAAAGAAGGAGGTGACGAGCAGCAGGCAGCTAGAAAATGTGGGGAGGAACTTTGAGGAAGGAAGTGTCTTCTGCAGCATGTTCCTGTCTGCTGTTTGTTTGGCACTTGGCCTCACCTTGGCCTGCAGTGCCCCTCATTTAAGGCGATCAACAAAATCAATAGAGCTGAGAATGCCTCCTCTCGCTCTTTTGGCTCCTCAACCTCCCCCTCCCATTACCAAATATAACCACCCTCAGGTAACAAACACCAGCTGAGTCGCATTAAAGCAGCTTGTCACCCTGGAGTATTCACCATGTTGACACCCCCTTAACTATCCACCATGTTGACTCCCCCTTAACTATCCACCATGTTGACCCCCCTTAACTATCCACCATGTTGACTCCCCCTTAACTATCCACCATGTTGACTCCCCCTTAACTATCCACCATGTTGACCCCCCTTAACTATCCACCATGTTGACTCCCCCTTAACTATCCACCATGTTGACTCCCCCTTAACTATCCACCATGTTGACCCCCCTTAACTATCCACCATGTTGACTCCCCCTTAACTATCCACCATGTTGACTCCCCCTTAACTATCCACCATGTTGACCCCCCTTAACTATCCACCATGTTGACTCCCCCTTAACTATCCACCATGTTGACTCCCCCCTTAACTATCCACCATGTTGACTCCCCCTTAACTATCCACCATGTTGACTCCCCCCTTAACTATCCACCATGTTGACTCCCCCTTAACTATCCACCATGTTGACTCCCCCCTTTACTATCCACCATGTTGACTCCCCCTTAACTACCCACCATGTTGACTCCCCCCTTAACTATCCACCATGTTGACTCCCCCTTTACTATCCACCATGTTGACTCCCCCTTTACTATCCACCATGTTGACTCCTCCTTAACTATCCACCATGTTGACTCCCCCTTAACTATCCACCATGTTGACTCCCCCTTAACTATCCACCATGTTGACTCCTCCTTAACTATCCACCATGTTGACCCCCCTTAACTATCCACCATGTTGACCCCCCTTAACTATCCACCATGTTGACTCCCCTTAACTATCCACCACGTTGACTCCCCCTTAACTATCCACCATGTTGACTCCCCCTTAACTATCCACCATGTTGACTCCCCCTTAACTATCCACCATGTTGACTCCCCCTTAACTATCCACCATGTTGACACCCCCCTTAACTATCCACCATGTTGACTCCCCCTTAACTATCCACCATGTTGACTCCCCTTAACTATCCACCATGTTGACTCCCCCCTTTAATATCCACCATGTTGACTCCCCCTTTACTATCCACCATGTTGACTCCCCCTTAACTATCCACCATGTTGACTCCCCCTTAACTATCCACCATGTTGACCTCCCCCTTAACTATCCACCATGTTGACTCCCCCTTTACTATCCACCATGTTGACTCCCCCTTAACTATCCACCATGTTGACCCCCCCTTAACTATCCACCATGTTGACCTCCCCCTTAACTATCCACCATGTTGACTCCCCCTTATCTATCCACCATGTTGACCCCCCTTAACTATTCACCATGTTGACACCCCCTTAACTATCCACCATGTTGACTCCCCCCTTAACTATCCACCATGTTGACTCCCCCCTTAACTATCCACCATGTTGACCTCCCCCTTAACTATCCACCATGTTGACTCCCCCTTAACTATCCACCATGTTGACTCCCCCTTAACTATCCACCATGTTGACTCCCCCTTTACTATCCACCATGTTGACTCCCCCTTAACTATCCACCATGTTGACTCCCCTTAACTATCCACCATGTTGACTCCCCCTTAACTATCCACCATGTTGACTCCCCCCTTAACTATCCACCATGTTGACTCCCCCTTAACTATCCACCATGTTGACTCCCCCTTAACTATCCACCATGTTGACCTCCCCCTTAACTATCCACCATGTTGACTCCCCCTTAACTATCCACCATGTTGACCTCCCCCTTAACTATCCACCATGTTGACACCCCCTTTACTATCCACCATGTTGACCTCCCCCTTAACTATCCACCATGTTGACTCCCCCTTAACTATCCACCATGTTGACTCCCCCCCTTAACTATCCACCATGTTGACTCCCCCTTTACTATCCACCATGTTGACTCCCCCTTAACTATCCACCATGTTGATACCCCCTTAGCTATCCACCATGTTGACTCCCCCCTTAACTATCCACCATGTTGACTCCCCCTTAACTATCCACCATGTTGATACCCCCCTTAACTATCCACCATGTTGACTCCCCCCTTAACTATCCACCATGTTGACCTCCCCCTTAACTATCCACCATGTTGAATCCCCCTTAACTATCCACCATGTTGACCTCCCCCTTAACTATCCACCATGTTGACACCCCCTTTACTATCCACCATGTTGACTCCCCCTTAACTATCCACCATGTTGACCCCCCTTAACTATCCACCATGGTGACTCCCCCTTAACTATCCACCATGTTGACTCCCCCTTAACTATTCACCATGTTGACTCCCCCTTAACTATCCACCATGTTGACTCCCCCTTAACTATCCACCATGTTGACTCCCCCTTAACTATTCACCATGTTGACTCCCCCTTAACTATCCACCATGTTGACCCCCCTTAACTATCCACCATGGTGACTCCCCCTTAAATATCCACCATGTTGACTCCCCCTTAACCATCCACCATGTTGACTCCCCCCCCCTTAACTATCCACCATGTTGTGGGTCCACCTTTTGCAGCTATTACAGCTCCAACTCTTCTGGGAAGGCTGTCCACAAGGTTGTGGAGTGTGTTTATATCTTCTGGGAAGGCTGTCCACAAGGTTGTGGAGTGTGTTTATATCTTCTGGGAAGGCTGTCCACAAGGTTGTGGAGTGTGTTTATATCTTCTGGGAAGGCTGTCCACAAGGTTGTGGAGTGTGTTTATATCTTCTGGGAAGGCTGTCCACAAGGTTGCAGAGTGTGATTATAGCATTCTTCCAAAAGTGCATTGGTGAGGTCACACACTGATGTTGGTGGAGAAGGCCTGGCTCTCAGTATCCCTTCTAATTCATCACCAAAGGTGTTCTATCGGGTTCAGGTCAGGACTCTGTGCAGGCCAGTCAAGTTCATCCACACCAGACTCTGGTGACGTATGGCTTAGACACAGCTGCTCGGCCATGGAAACCCATTCCTCAAAGCTCTCTGCGTACTGTGCGTGGGCTAATAGGAAGGTCACATGACATTTGGAGCTGTGTAGCAAGTGACTGTGCAGGAAGTCTTTGCACTATGCTGACCTCTCTGTCAGTTCACCTGGCCTACCACTTGGTGGCTGAGTTGCTGTTGTGTGTGTGTGTGTGTGTGTGTGTGTGTGTGTGTGTGTGTATATGTATATATTGTATAAATATATATATATATATATATATATATATATATATATATATATATATATATATATATATATATATATATATATATATATACATATATATATGTGTGTATATACATTATGTATACATATATGTATGTATTTTTTGTATGTGTGTACACATATATATACATGTATACACACACTATATATATATATGTATATATATATATATAAATATAAATATATATATGTATATGTATATATATATATATATACAGTATATACACATGTATACACACACTATATATATATATGTATATATATATATATAAATATAAATATATATATGTATATGTATATATATATATATACAGTATATACACATGTATACACACACTATATATATATGTATACACTGTATATATATTGTACATATATACATACATATATAAATATATACACACATGTATACACTTAAAAGTCTTATATAAGTGTTATAATGAAGACAACACATGATATAAGTGTCTATATTAGTTATATCAGCCTACTATCAAAATGACTTTAAAAGTCTTATATAAGTGTTATAATGAAGACAACACATGATGTAAGTGTCTATATTAGCCTACTATCAAAATGACTATGTGTCACAGGCTGACACAAATCTTTGTTGACAGAAATGTTGAAATGTAATAATTATTCTACACATTTTTACAACATTGTAAAACATTAGTAAAACTTCTCAGAAGGTGAGATAACTCCTGGTAATGACTGACTTAGAATGGCCAAAGGTATAGATGTGTGTGTCCAAAGTTAAAAGGAAACCTCTTCTTCTAATGGATTTATTACAATCTTTGCAGGCTGGGTAACGTTTGCTGTGGTCTGGAACAACATGGTAACGTTTGCTGTGGTCTGGAACAACATGGTAACGTTTGCTGTGGTCTGGAACAACATGGTAACGTTTTGCTGTGGTCTGGAACAACAAGGTAACGTTTGCTGTGGTCTGGAACAACATGGTAATGTTTGCTGTGGTCTGGAACAACATGGTAACGTTTGCTGTGGTCTGGAACAAAATGGTAATTTTTGCTGTGGTCTGGAACAAATGGGTAACGTTTGCTGTGGTCTGGAACAAAATGGTAATGTTTGCTGTGGTCTAGACCAACATGGTGCACAAACAACTATCAGAAATGCAGCCAATATTACGTACAGATAATGTGTCATGAGACACATTAAATACACAGAGGACATAAGTAAAGGAAATTAAATGAGCTCAAATATAGCTACAAACGAGGCATGGTGATGCAATATGTACATACAGCTAGCCTAAATAGCATGTTAGCATGGATTAGCTTGCAGTCATGCACTGAGCAAACATGCCTGATTAGCACTCCACACAAGTCAATAACATCAACACAGATCATACTTTAGTAATCTTCGAGCTCACCTTTGTGCATTCATGCACAGTATAAAAGGTTTGGTGGACAAAATGAGACAAAAAAAGGAGTGGCATAAAACAAGTCTTTCTGTGGCAGCGTCAGAGAAAGTTGTACATGTAAACAAACTGTTGTGTCACAACTATGGCGAGTTCAAGGACTGCCCAGATTAGTAGGACAAAAGGGCGCTGTCATCAGTGAAGCATAAACACAAACATATTCAACTATTAGGAAGTTTTGTCCTCCTACACAAACCTTATTTACACTAAAAATATGTTTCCATTTTTGGAAACCTCTAGGGCGGCGCTAAAGAGGCGCATGTGGAGCAATGTTAGAAAATAACGACACTTTGCCAACTTTTTGATGAATAAAATCCAAAAAATCCAAAGTTAGTTTTTCCTGTTTTTATGGTGACGAACATGCTCTCGGCCGTTAGCGTGTACTCGCTGTGATCAGGCCTTTATTGTGAAAGTCTGACGTCAGGCTGCATCCTTCCTGTGTGTTCTAATAACTGCTCTTTGAGGTGTTGTTGTTGTTGGGGGGGGCCACGCTTGTGAGGTCAAATCTTTAGGTTCATAGACCCCCAGGAAAGAAATTGATTGCGGAGTGTTCTGGGAGGCGAGCGTTTGACTCCTGCGGGCGCCACGTTGCTTGACATCACTTCCCACAATCCTCCTCTGCTCCGCGGGCCGAGACCCGCCGCTCCGCTCGCAATTAACCTATTAGGAGACGCCTTTCATGGCTGATGCCGCGCTCCCTTCGCGCGCCTCCGCCAGGCCGCCCGCGGACGTTTGCGGCGGCGCTGCAGAGCAGGCACCAACTTTGCAGCGTGGGGGAGGGATGGAGGCGTGCGGGGGGATAAATGTCTGCTTCCTGCTGAGGTGCACTGGCCACAATACAAACAAATGACTCCTGCTCTCGCTGAAAAACATCCAAGTGTTGAAAAATGGACCCCCCGGGGGCTTCCTTGTCCGCGGCCGCAGGCGTTATTGGACCGCGGGTGTCACAAAGTGCCCCCTCAGGTCATTACTCGCGGCCAGCGCCGCCTCCATCGCGCTGATGCTGAGGACCCACTGGACGCACATCTGAGGGCTGGCACGCAAACGCCGGAACCAACCAGCGCCGTAACGCCGTTGTTTTTGTTGTCGTTGTGATGCATAAATTCTCTTTAGTTGCCGCCGAAGATGACTGATGGGCTTTTTGGCAGCACAAATGAAAGGAAGAAGCGGTGACTTTGACACGGCTGCAGGCCAACAGAGGAGGCGGAGTCACAGATGATGCAGTGAAGCTGCTAGTGCTAGTTAGCAATTATAATGTGTAACTTTGGAAGTGCTCCGGGGGCTCTGCGGGCTATTACACGCTTTAAGTCCTCTGTTGTACTTTCTAAAAGAACATCTTTGCACTTTTATGCGCTTCAGCTGCAAGGCGGGGGGGAGGAGGGACGAGGGGAAGCGCTGGAAATGCTCACGTATCGCACGTGCGGCGCCGAGCCTCGTCTCCGGAACCTCGCTTTTCAGATGTTGTCAACAGAAATCTCTGTTCCGGGGTCAAACTGCACTCTGATGCCACATCAGGGCAAGAGAAAAGGGAACAATGTGAACGCCTTGGGTGAGAGTCCAGTCCATAGTGGGCCCAGCAGGGGGTCATCTTGCATGTAGACACAGAGACCCCACCCACTGGTGCATAAGGAGTGGTGCAGCCCGGGTCCCGACTTGGAACAGCTAGCGCCACCTCCTCCGTGGAGGCTGATCCGTGGTCACCTGATAAAGAGAGGGAGACGGAGCAGAAAAGAGAGACGGCAGATCAACTAGTCTAAAAAGAGGTCTATTTAAAGACGTGGGTGCATAAATGAGTTTTAAAGTGGGACTTAAACGCTTCTACTGAGGTAACATCTTACATGCATTTTACACTTTAATTGTGCAGCGGGGTCAGTGTTAGGGGGGGGAGTATGTATATATATATATATATATGTATATGTATATATATATATATATATATATATATATATATATATATATATATATATATATATATATATATATATATATATATATACATATATATATATATATATATATATATATATATATATATGTATGTATGTATGTATGTATGTATGTATGTATGTATGTATATATATATATATATTTATATATATATATATATATATATGTGTGTCTATACACATATACATATAGACATATGTACGTATATATGCATATGTTTATATGTGGGGCAACACGGTGGAAGGGGGGTTAGTGCGTCTGCCTCACAATACGAAGGTCCTGGGTTCGAACCTGGGCTCGGGATATTTCTGTGTGGAGTTTGCATGTTCTCCCCGTGACTGCGTGGGTTCCCTCCGGGTACTCCGGCCTCCTCCCACTTCTAAGACATGCACCTGGGTATAGGCCCCTCCCACCTCCAAAGACATGCACCTGGGGATAGGCCCCTCCCACCTCCAAAGACATGCACCTGGGGATAGGCCCCTCCCACCTCCAAAGACATGCACCTGGGGATAGGCCCCTCCCACCTCCAAAGACATGCACCTGGGGATAGGCCCCTCCCACCTCCAAAGACATGCACCTGGGGATAGGTTGATTGGCAACACTAAAAATGGTCCCTAGTGTGTGAATGTGAATGTTGTCTGTCTATCTGTGTTGGCCCTGTGATGAGGTGGCGACTTGTCCAGGGTGTACCCCGCCTTCCGCCCGAATGCAGCTGAGATAGGCTCCAGCGCCCCCCCGCAACTCCAAAAGGATGGATGGGATGGATGTCTATATGTACAAACCCTGTTTCCATATGAGTTGGTAAATGGTGTTAGATGTAAATATAAACAGAATACAATGATTTGCAAATCCTTTTTAAGCCATATTCAGTTGAATATGCTACAAAGACAACATATTTCATGTTCAAACTCATAAACTTTATTTATTTTTTGCAAATAATAATTAACTTTATAATTTGATGTCAGCAACACGTGACAAAGAAGTTGTGAAAGGTGGCAATAAATACTGATAAAGTTGAGGAATGCTCATCAAACACTTATTTGGAACATCCCACAGGTGAACAGGCTAATTGGGAACAGGTGGGTGCCATGATTGGGTATATAAGTAGATTCCATGAAATGCTCAGTCATTCACAAACAAGGATGGGGCGAGGGTCACCACTTTGTCAACAAATGCCTAAACAAATTGTTGAACAGTTTAAGAACAACCTTTCTCAAGCAGCTATTGCAAGGAATTGAGGGATTTCACCATCTACGCTCAGTGATATCATCAAAGAGAATGTGGAGAAATCACTGCAGGTAAGCAGCTAAGCCCGTGACCTTCCATCCCTCAGGCTGTACTGCATCAACAAGTGTGTGTAAAGGATATCACCACATGGGCTCAGGAACACTTCAGAAAGCCACTGTCAGTAACTACAGTTGGTCGCTACATCTGTAAGTGCAAGTTAAAACTCTCCTATGCAAGGCCAAAACCGTTTATCAACAACACCCAGAAACGCCGTCGGCTTCGCTGGGCCTGAGCTCATCTAAGATGGACTGATACAAAGTGGAAAAGTGTTCTGTGTTCTGACGAGTCCACATTTTAAATTGTTTTTGGAAACTGTGGACGAAAGAGGAAAAGAACCATCCGGATTGTTCTAGGTGCAAAGTGTAAAAGGCAGCATGTGTGATGGTATGGGGGTGTATTAGTGGCCAAGACATGGGTAACTTACACATCTGTGAAGGCACCATTGATGCTGAAAGGTACATACAGCTTTTGGAGCAACATATGTTGCCATCCAAGCAACGTTACCATGGACGCCCCTGCTTATTTCAGCAAGACAATGCCAAGCCAGGTGTTAAATCAACGTGGCTTCATAGTAAAAGAGTGCGGGTACTAGACTGGCCTGCCTGTAGTCCAGACATTGAAAATGTGTGGCACCTGCAATGTGAGAAGGGAGACCCCCGGACTGTTGAACAACTTAAGCTGTACATCAAGCAAGAATGGGAAAGAATTCCACTTCAAAAATGTGTCTCCTCACTTCCCAAACCAAAACTGAGTG
>NC_084757.1:38632686-38672686 GCF_033978785.1 Entelurus aequoreus
ATTCTGATGCGTCATCTATGTTGCTGCTTCTTGATCTTAGCGCCGCTTTCGATACTGTTGATCATAATATTTTATTAGAGCGTATCAAAACACGTATTGGTATGTCAGACTTAGCCTTGTCTTGGTTTAACTCTTATCTTACTGACAGGATGCAGTGTGTCTCCCATAACAATGTGACCTCGGACTATGTTAAGGTAACGTGCGGAGTTCCCCAGGGTTCAGTTCTTGGCCCTGCACTCTTTAGTATTTACATGCTGCCGCTAGGTGACATCATACGCAAGTACGGTGTTAGCTTTCACTGTTATGCTGATGACACTCAACTCTACATGCCCCTAAAGCTGACCAACACGCCGGACTGTAGTCAGCTGGAGGCGTGTCTTAATGAAATTAAACAATGGATGTCCGCTAACTTTTTGCAACTCAACACTAAGAAAACGGAAATGCTGATTATCGGTCCTGCTCAACACCAACATCTATTTAATAATACCACCTTAACATTTGACAACCAAACAATTAAACAAGGAGACTCGGTAAAGAATCTGGGTATTATCTTCCACCCAACTCTCTCGTTTGAGTCACACATTAAGAGTGTTACTAAAACGGCCTTCTTTCATCTCCGTAATATCGCTAAAATTCGTTCCATTTTGTCCACTAGCGACGCTGAGATCATTATCCATGCGTTCGTTACGTCTCGTCTCGATTACTGTAACGTATTATTTTCAGGCCTCCCTATGTCTAGCATTAAAAGATTACAGTTGGTACAAAATGCGGCTGCTAGACTTTTGACAAAAACAAGAAAGTTTGATCATATTACGCCTATACTGTATATACCTTTATATACATATATATATATATACCTATACTGGCTCACTTGCACTGGCTTCCTGTGCACCTAAGATGCGACTTTAAGGTTTTACTACTTACGTATAAAATATTACACGGTTTAGCTCCTGCCTATCTTGACGATTGTATTGTACCATATGTCCCGGCAAGAAATCTGCCTTCAAAGAACTCCGGCTTATTAGTGATTCCCAGAGCCCAAAAAAAGTCTGCGGGCTATAGAGCGTTTTCTATTCGGGCTCCAATACTATGGAATGCCCTCCCGGTAAAAGTTAGAGATGCTACCTCAGTAGAAGCATTTAAGTCTCATCTTAAAACTCATTTGTATACTCTAGCCTTTAAATAGACTCCCTTTTTAGACCAGTTGATCTGCCGTTTCTTTTCTTTTCTTTTCTACTCTGCTCCGGGGTGGACCGCTAGCCTGTCCATCAGATGGGGACATCTCTACGCTGCTGACCCGTCTCCACTCGGGATGGTTCCCGCTGGCCCCACCATGGACTGGACTTTCGCTGATGTGTTGGACTTTCACAATATTATGTCAGACCCACTCGACACCGAGGATGTCGTTGTGGCTTGTACAGCCCTTTGAGACACTTGTGATTTAGGGCTATATAAATAAACATTGATTGATTGATTGATTGATATGTATATATATATATATATATGTACATATATGTATATATAATATATATATATATATATATATATATATATATATATATATATATATACATATGTATATATATATATATATATACATATATGTATATATATATATATATATATGTATATATATATATATATATATATATATATATATATATATATATATATATATATATATATATATATATATATATATATATATATATATATATCAATCAATGTTTATTTATATAGCCCTAAATCACAAGTGTCTCAAAGGGCTGCACAAGCCACAACGACATCCTCGGTACAGAGCCCACATACGGGCAAGGAAAAACTCACCCCAGTGGGACGTTGATGTGAATGACTATGAGAAACCTTGGAGAGGACCGCATATGTGGGTAACCCCCGGGGGGGGGGTTATATATATATATATGTACGTGTGTATATATGTGTGTATATACTGTATATGTATATGTTAGGTCAGGAAAAAAAACACAGAGGCTATTTCATCCCTACAAGCCTGTTTCGCAGGTTTCCCTGTTCTATCCATTGGTGGATACCAATTCACCCTCCAATACGACCCACCAGCAACTAAAACAAGAAAAACCCTAAAACGGGACAAGATACTTTGGTACGACCCCCCATTCAGCACAAACCTTGGACACAACTTCCTTGTACAATACTTACAGTACATACACTTTGTAGGGCACAACATAACATATTCAGCTTCCAGGAAAAAGCCACTTCCTTGTTCCAAATGCAACAACACATGTGTGTCATGAAAAGCTGAATTACAAAAGAAGGCAGATACATGGAGGGGAAGACAATCAGAAGTTATTAACCTTGTAGATTGTTATAGTAGTAGTAGGTTAATTGTGTTTGTACAGTGTACGTGTATGAAGATGTTTTTAACGTGGCCTGGTGAGTGCTTCCACGCCGCAGCCTTCACGCAGATTACGAGTGTTTGGAGGGGAGCGTCGGCGTTGATTAGCGGCGCCGCTCCGGGAGCGATAACGAAGGCAAACAAGTTTGTGCCTGGCGTAAATCAGGCGGCGGAATAAAAGTGACAACACCCGGCTGAGGGGAATCTTGTCAGCTTTATGGTAAGTCATAGCGCTTGGCACTTGATCATCACCGTCGCTCCCGGATGCTTCCGCAAAGGCGGCGTATTTACGAGCGCGCAACAGATGGCGAGCGGGCCTCCTTCCCCCCCGAAATGGGCCTTTTGGCGGCCGTATAAATATGATGAAGATGCCGCGCTGCAGGACAAAAACGTCCAAATGAGCCGCGGGAGATTGATGGACGCGGTGGCTAGGGGGAACGACATGCGGCCGCGGTAATTCAGCCGGCGAAACGACATCGGCCCCGCGCCGCCATTTCCAGCGGAGCGTTCCCCCGGGCGGAGGCGGGGTCGTTAAAGTAGCAGCCGCTGCGTGGATGTGGGCGCCAATAAAGAGGGAGTTGTATGCATTAACGTCACATGGCCTCCTTAAGCCCGCCGCCATTATCATATTGATGGAATAGTTCATGTTTGGCGAGGAGACCAAAGCTGTTGTTGGCGAGGACGTTCCAGTCCAGCGGCCGACTTGATGAGCTCTAAATGATAAAAGTCGGGTATTGACCAGCCGGCCGCGCGCAAGGTTGGCTAAATGCTGTAATCTTCAATCAGATGGAACACGACTGGAGACAAAGTTTGTAATGAGAGACTCAATCCAGGCAGAATTAATCCTCACAAAAGTCAGTTCAACTTTGAAGCCAGCTCCTCAGCGTGGATGTTATCTAAATGCTAAATAAGACACCTTTGGCAGCATGCTAATCAGACCCACTCGCCCCCACCCCCCCCACCCCCCACCTTGGAGGGGCCGACACTATTTCATGTTCAGACAGGAAGTGAGCAGGCAGGCAGGCAGGCGGCGGCACAAAGACAACATTGTTGGGTGATTGTTATTATAGGTAATACATTATTGTTGTTCTTTATTGTCAGTATTAACACTTTTCTCTTATCTAGTTGTTTATGACTTAACATAAAACTATTATTTATAATGATATTACACTATTTATTTTATTTTAAAAAGTAATCCAGTATTAATTGTATTTATTTGTACAATTTGAAACAATTTAATAAGACAACATTGTTTGGTTTAAAGTGATTGTTATTATACATAATACATTATAGTTGTCCTGTAATACACATTTTTATTGTCAGTGTTACCACTTTTCTCTTATCTAGTTGTTTATGACTTAACATCAAATATTATTTATAATGATATTGCACAATTTATTTTATTTTGAAAAGTCATCCAGTATTAATTGTATTTATTTGTATAATTTGAAACATTTTAATAAGACAACATTGTTGGGTTTAAGGTGATTGTTATTATACGTAATACATTATAGTTGTCCTGTAATACACATTTTTATTGTCAGTGTTACCACCTTTCCTTATCTAGTTGTTTATGACTTAACATAAAACTATTATTTATAATGATATTACAATATTTATTTTATTTTGAAAAGTTATCCAGTATTAATTGTATTTATTTGTATCATTTGAAACATTTTAATAAGACAACATTGTTTGGTTTAAAGTGATTGTTATTATACGTAATACATTATAGTTGTCCTGTAATACACATTTTTATTGTCAGTATTACCACTTTTCTCTTATTTAGTTGTTTATGACTTAACATAAAACTATTATTTATAATGATATCGCACTATTTATTTTATTTTGAAAAGTCATCCGGTATTAATTGTATTTATTTGTATAATTTGAATCATTTTAATAAGACAACATTGTTGGGTTTAAGGTGATTTATATTACACGTAATACATTGTAGTTGTCCTTTAATAGACATTTTTATTGTCAGTATTACCACTTCTCTCTTATGTAGTTGTTTACGACTTAACATGAAACTATTATTTATAATATTACAATATTTATTTTATTTTGAAAAGTTATCCAGTATTAATTGTATTTATTTGTATAATTTGAAACATTTTAATAAGACAACATTGTTTGGTTTAAAGTGATTGTTATTATACATAATACATTATAGTTGTCCTGTAATACACATTTTTATTGTCAGTATTACCACTTTTCTCTTATTTAGCTGTTTATGACTTAACATAAAACTATTATTTATAATGATATCGCACTATTTATTTTATTTTGAAAAGTCATCCAGTATTAATTGTATTTATTTGTATAATTTGAATCATTTTAATAAGACAACATTGTTGGGTTTAAGGTGATTTATATTACACGTAATACATTGTAGTTGTCCTTTAATACACATTTTTATTGTCAGTATTACCACTTCTCTCTTATGTAGTTGTTTACGACTTAACATGAAACTATTATTTATAATATTACAATATTTATTTTAATTTGAAAAGTTATCCAGTATTAATTGTATTTATTTGTATCATTTGAAACATTTTAATAAGACAACATTGTTTGGTTTGAAGTGATTGTTATTATATGTAATAGATTATAGTTGTCCTGTAATACACATTTTTATTGTCAGTACTACCACTTTTCTCTATTTAGTTGTTTATGACTTAACATCAAATATTATTTATAATGATATAACAATATTTATTTTATTTTGAAAAGTCATCCAGTATTAATTGTATTTATTTGTATAATTTGATAATAATAATAATCATTTTAATAAGACAACATTGTTGGGTTTAAGGTGATTGTTATTATACGTAATACATTACAGTTGTCCTTTAATACAGTGGTCCCCAACCACCGGTACCGGTCTGCGGACCGATTGGTACCAGGCCGCACAAGAATTAAAAAAAAAAAAATTTTTTTTTTTTTTTTAAATGAAATTAACATAAAAAACACTATATACATTATATATCAATATAGATCAATACAGTCTGCAGGGATACAGTCCGTAAGCACACATGATTGTATTTATTAATGTAAAAAAACAAAAACTTTTTTTTTTTTTTTTTTAAACTTTTCTCTATTTAGTTGTTTATGACTTAACATAAAATTAGTATATTTATATATATATATATATATATATATATATATATATATATATATATATATATATATATATATA
The DNA here is from genome assembly GCF_033978785.1 of Entelurus aequoreus. Taxonomy (NCBI): domain Eukaryota; kingdom Metazoa; phylum Chordata; class Actinopteri; order Syngnathiformes; family Syngnathidae; genus Entelurus; species Entelurus aequoreus. The sequence goes on from NC_084757.1 coordinate 38,638,260, forward strand.
TATATATATATATATATATATATATATATATATATATATAGACATGCATATTATGTATTTAAAGTTTTATTTGTATTACATTGGATTATTCAATTAGGTTAGTATAGGTTAGGATAGACTTGTATTTATCGCACAATGGGGAAATTATGTTGTTGCAGTGCAGGTTTTTTACTGTATTTTGATATCAAATGTAATATAATACTACAATGTTTAATGATTTTAATCTATATGATATTACATATCATGTTATCAAATTATTGAATTAGTGCTATGATTGAATTAGCACTATTGTCATTTTACAATGGATAGTTTTCTGACATCATTCCTCTTTTTTTCTCTTCCAAATGGCGTCTTTAAAGTGTTCTTTTTCCCCGAGAAATATTCTGTTTAAGAGCAATTTCTTCCCGTGCGACTCAATTTAAGTGCTATTATTGTGGCTTCTTCCAGCGCTGCTCTCCAGTACAGGAAGACAAAACAAACACGTGCGCGTCGACAAAAGTCTTCCCCGCTCGCTGTTTCAGGAAATAGAGCAAATATTTGTTTAGTGCTCCAAATCCGTCAGATTCACGTTTATCACATTACGGGACATTTCAGGCTTTTGTGCGAGGTGTCAAAGAGAGCGCGGCGGTGCCACCCGTGGCTTTTTGTTGTTGTTGTTGTTGTTGTTGTTGTTGTGCAGCCCTCAGTCAGTCCTGCTCATTATTTGCATTTATTGTGTAAACGTTGTGTTGTTGGGCGCTGCAGACATGAAGTCTTGTCACGCTGCCATCTCATCTGCATGTGTCGTCCCCCCCCCACAGACACAAGGCGCAATAAAACAAACGGCGCTCTCGGAGGTGCGGGCGTGTCTTTGTAGCCACGCTTGTTGCCTGTTTGCTGCACTTCCTGCCAGCCTTTCATCCCTCGCTTGCCACAAATCTCAATTAAAAAGTGCCTCATGTTCCTCTTCCTCCGCCTTGAAGGATCCATTAGAAACCATCACAGCCTGTAATGCTTCAACAGAGCAGCGCCCCCTGCTGCTACCTGGAGAATGACACTGCTTGACTACCAGCTGCTTCTAGTTCCACAAGACAATAGCACAGGCTTTTTTTTTCCTGCATTCTAAGTCGTAAAAGATGGCAAGTACGAGGTAGCTAACAGGAGTACACATAAAGCCTTTGAAATAAACACCCAGAACAATACTACCTGAATATTCAACAACTACCTTGTTTTACAGACTATAGAGCGCACCAGTATACAAGCCGCACCCACTACATTTATTTATTTATTTTTTCTATCCGTATATTAGTCGCACCATACTATAAGTCGCAGATATATACCTTGTGAAATGAGTTATTTACACAGAAATAATCTTTAAATGTTTATTCACATACCTTGTTTCCAAATGAAACAATGTAGTATATGTTAGTCTACAAAATAACATGTTTTTTCCCCATTTGGTGGAAGATTACCGTATTTTCCAGAAACTACATTTCAAAAGAAAAACTATGTCACGGCGAGGAGGTTTACGCATTTGTTCTCCCGGGATGCAAACGGACTAGACCGGACAAGGCTTGAAGGTAGGAACATGTTTTAATCCCTACTCAAAAACTCAACGGAGTACAAAACAAAACAAAAAGGCGCACAAGTCGAAGGCAAGCTTAACGCAGGAAACAAAAGCTAAGACTTAGCATAAACTATGGACATGAACCATGAAACTAAAAACATTTAAAAAAAAACTCACTGAGCTGTGGCTTGAAACAAATAGCAAGAACTATGGACATGAAACAAAAAGACTTACTGGACACGGCATGAATCGAACAACATGACTAGGGCAAGAAAAGTCAAAACAGAGCATGAAAAGATCATCAAGAACTATGGCATGGACAGAGCACATACAGAGTACAAAGATCATCAAGAACTATGGCATGGACAGAGCACATACAGAGTGCAAAGATCATCAAGAAGTATGGCATGGACAGAGCACATACAGAGTACAAAGATCATCAAGAACTATGGCATGGACAGAGCACATACAGAGTACAAAGATCATCAAGAAGTATGGCATGGACAGAGCACATACAGAGTACAAAGATCATCAAGAAGTATGGCATGGACAGAGCACATACAGAGTACAAAGATCATCAAGAACTATGGCATGGACAGAGCACATACAGAGTACAAAGATCATCAAGAACTATGGCATGGACAGAGCACATACAGAGTACAAAGATCATCAAGAACTATGGCATGGACAGAGTACAAAGATCATCAAGAACTATGGCATGGACAGAGCACATACAGAGTAATGTCGCCAGGACAACTAACTGGAAAAACAGGCTTAAATAATAGTCTCTGATTAAAGCAGGTGCGTGAGTCAAACACACGAGACAGGTGAAACTAATCAGTCGTCATGGAAACTGAAACAAACAAGGGAGCGCAAACAGGAACCAAATGGAGTCTTAAACCGAAAATAACAAAAAACATGATGCAGACCACAGATCATGACAAAATAATTTCCATATAAAAGCCGCACCGGACTACAAGTGGCAGATATATACGTTGTGAAGTGACTTATTTACACAGAAATATTTATTGACATACCTTATTTGTTTCCAAACGGTGTCTGTACCAAGGCAGTAAAACCGAAAATCAGACAAAACGTCAGTCATGGTCATGGACCCACTAGCTGCGCAAGCTAGCTCTCCAATCAGCTAAACAGACTCAATAACTCCACGCTGACGTTTTGGTGAATTTACTGAGGAATTAGTGAAAGTGAATCAGTAAAAAAAGAATGTAAGTTAATAATGCTAACACAGACACTTGTAAACGTGTTAGCATGTTAGCTAATGCTAACGACGCTAGCTTGCTTGTATTACAATAGCATGTAGAAATATGCATGAAAACACTCCTACAGACATCACACATGGGACACTTTAGTGAGTAAGAATAGTTTTAGTTATATTGTAAAACTTACACACGTTGCTCGGAGTGATGAATGAAAAACGCTATGGATGGTTTCACTTCCGGTTCAAGGCATTAAAACAGGAAGTACATTTTTTTAAACCCGCAGTTCCTGCAGTGTGCCAACGAGAGTGCATTGGTATTTAAGAAGCACCAATACATTTCATATATTAGCTCTTTTCTGAGCTAGCACATTATGGTGGTAGAGGAGTTTGCGTGTCCCAATGATCCTAGGAGCTATGTTGTCCGGGGGTTTATGCCCCCCTGGTAGGGTCTCCCAAGACAAACAGGTCCTAGGTGAGGGATCAGACAAAGAACAGCTCGAAGACCTTAATGGAAAGTAAAAATCAAGGACCTAGATTTCCCTCCCCCTATGGAGCCAGGCCCGGAGGTGGGGCACGATGGCGAGCGCCTGGTGGCCGGGCCTGTCCCCATGGGACCCGGGCGGGCACAGCCCGAAGAAGCAACTTGGGTCCCCCCTCCAATTGGCTGACCACTCTTCGGAGGGGCCATAGAGGTCAGGTGCGATATGAGCTGGACGGAAGTCAAATTCGGGGCACTTGGCGGTCCGATCTTCGGCTACATAAGCTAGCTCTTGGGACGTGGAACGTCACCTCGCTGGGAGGGAAGGAGCCAGAACTGGTGCGCGAGGGCACAGCAAGGACTCTGAATACAGTTCTCTCGAGAGGGGCTGGACTCTCTTCCACTCTGGTGTTGCACGCAGTGAGGTGACGGGCTGGGGTGGCAATTCTTGTTGCCCCCCGGCTCAAAGCCTGCACGTTGGACTTCAACCCAGTAGACGAGACGGTAGCTTCCCTCTGCCTTCGGGTGGGGGGACGGGTCCTTACTGTTGTTTGTGCTTATCCCCAAACGGCAGCTCAGAGTACCCACTCTTTTTGGATTACCTTGAGGGAGTACTGGAGAGTGCTCTCTCGGGTGATTCCCTTGTTCTACTGGGGGACTTCAACGCTCATGTTGGCAACGACAGTGAAACCTGGAGAGGCGTGATTGGGAAGAATGGCCGCCCAGATCTGAACCCGAGCGGTGTTTTGTTGTTGGACTTTTGTGCTCGTCACAGATTGTCCATAACGAACACCATGTTCAAACATAAGGGTGTCCATATGTGCACTTGGCACCAGGACACCCTCGGCCGCAGTTCCACGATTGACTTTGTAGTTGTGTCATCAGATTTGCGGTCTCATGTTTTGGACACTCGGGTGAAGAAAGGGGCGGAGCTTTCTACCGATCACCACCTGGTGTTAAGATGGCTCCGATGGTAGGGGAGGATGCCGGGCAGACCTGGCAGGCCCAAACGCATTGTGAAGGTCTGCTGGGAATTCCTAGCAGAGTCTCCTATCAGAGAGAGTTTCAATTCCCACCTCCGGAAGAACTTTGAACATGTCAGGCGCTGGACATTAAGTCAGAGTGGACCATGTTCCGTACCTCTATTGTCGAGGCGGCCGATTGGAGCTGTGGCCGCAAGGTGGTTGGTGCCTGTCAGGGCATTAATCCTAGAACCCGTTGGTGGACACCAGCAGTGAGGGATGCCGTCAAGCTGAAGAAAGAGTCCTATCGGGTCCTTTTGGCTCATAGGACTCTGGAGGCAGCAGACAGGTACCGACAGGCCAAGTGGTCTGCGGCTTTAGCGGTCGCGAAGGCAAACACTCAGACATGGGAGGACTCATGGGAAGCCACGGAAAACGACTTCCGGACGGCTTTGAAGCGATTCTGGACCACCATTCGCCGCCTCGGGAAGGGGAAGCAGTGCACTGTCAACTGGGGATGGTGTTATGCTGACCTCAACTGCGGATGTTGTGGATCGATGGAGGGAATACTTCAAAGACCTCCTCAAACCCAGCAACACGTCTTCCTATGAGGAAGCAGTTCCTGGGGAGTCTGTGGTGGGCTCTCCTATTTCTGGGGCTGAGGTTGCCGACTTAGTTAAAAAGCTCCTCTGTGGCAAGGCCCCGGGGGTGGATGAGGTCCGCCCGGAGTTCCTTAAAGCTCTGGATGCTGTGGGGCTGTCTTGGTTGACAAGACTCTGCAACATCGCGTGGACATCGGGGGCCGTACCTCTGGATTAGCAGACCGGGGTGGTGGTTCCTCTCTTTAAGAAGGGGAACCGGAAGGTGTGGTCCAACTATCGTGGGATCACACTCCTCAGCCTTCCCTGTAAGGTCTATTCAGGTGTACTGGAGAGGAGGCTACGCCGGATAGTCAAATCAATCAATCGAACCTCTGATTCAGGAGGAACAGTGTGGTTTTCGTCCTGGTCGTGGAACACTAGACCAGTTCTATACTCTCGGCAGGGTCCTTGAGGGTGCATGGGAGTTTACCCAACCAGTCTACATGTGCTTTGTGGACTTGGAGAAGGCGTTCGACCGTGTCCCTCGGGAAGTCCTGTGGGGAGTGCTCAGAGAGTATGGGGTATCAGACTGTCTTATTGTGGCGGTCCGCTCCCTGTATGATCAGTGCCAGAGTTTGGTCCGCGTTGTCGGCAGTAAGTCGGACACGTTTCCAGTGAGGGTTGGACTCCGCCAAGGCTGCCCTTTGTCACCCATTCTGTTCTGAACTTTTATGGACAGAATTTCTAGGCGCAGTCAAGGCGTTGAGGGGATCTGGTTTGGTGGCTGCAGGATTAGGTCTCTGCTTTTTGCAGATGATGTGGTCCTGATGGCTTCATCTGGCCAGGATCTTCAGCTCTCACTGGATCGGTTCGCAGCCGAGTGTGAAGCGACTGGGATGGGAATCAGCACCTCCAAGTCTGAGTCCATGGTTCTCGCCCAGAAAAGGGTGGAGTGCCATCTCCGAGTTGGGGCAGAAATCTTGCCCCATGTGGAGGAGTTCAAGTACCTCAGAGTCTTGTTCACGAGTGAGGGAAGAGTGGATGGTGAGATCGACAGGCGGATCGGTGCGGTGTCTTTATTAATGTGGACGCTGTATCAATCTGTTGTGGTGAAGAAGGAGCTGAGCTGGTAGGCAAAGCTCTCAATTTACCGGTCGATCTACGTTCCCATCCTCACCTATGGTCATGAGCTTTGGGTTATGACCGAAAGGACAAGATCACGGGTACAAGCGGCCCAAATGAGTTTCCTCCGCCGGATGGCGGGTCTCTCCCTTAGAGATAGGGTGAGAAGCTCTGCCATCCGGGAGGAGCTCAAAGTAAAGCCGCTGCTCCTCCACATGGAGAGGAGCCAGATGAGGTGTTTCGGGCATCTGGTCAGGATGCCACCCGAGCGCCTCCCTAGGGAGGTGTTTAGGGCATGTCCGACCGGCAGGAGGCCACGGGGAAGACCCAGGACACGTTCGGAAGACTATGTCTGCCGGCTGGCCTGGGAACGCCTCGGGATCAAAGTGGCTGGGGAGAGGGAAGTCTGTGCTTCCCTGCTTAGGCTGCTGCCCCCGCGACCCCACCTCGGATAAGCTGAGGAAAACGGATGGATGGAATAATAAAAAGATGATATGAATGTTGGACATTCACACAATGATCCATATGGACCAATTTAAAACACTAAAATGGTGTTACAGTTTTTAGCCTTATAATATGGTAATGTTCATTTCCTGTTCTATGGTTATCATCACACTTTTCTTTTTTCTGCCACGGCCAGTCCATAAAAACAAAAACATCTCAAAGTTCAAGTTAAAGTAGCAAGGATAGTCACACACACACACTAGGTGTGGTGAAGTGTGTCCTCTGCCTTTGACCCGTCACCCTTGATCACCCCCTGGGAGGTGAGGGGAGCAGTGAGCAGCAGCGGTGGCCGCGCCCGGGAATCATTTTTGGCTGATTTAACCCCCAATTCCAAGCCTTGATGCTGAGTGCCAAGCAGGGAGGTGATGGCTCACATTTTTATAGTCTTTGGTATGACTCGGCCGGGGTTTGAACTCACAACCTACCCATCTCAGGGTTGGACACTCTAACCACTAGGCCACTGACGTGGGACTTTACACCAGAACCCCCCACCCCCCCCGGGCTTGTCCCACTCGGCAGGGTCCTCCGTAGTTCCCCTCCTCCTGGTGTGCGCCAAGCGTCCGGTGCGATGGCGTGGGCGCCAAAAGAGGTCAGCGCGTGCCCCCGGGATGCAGTCCAGCTGCTCCCTGACCACGTGCACCTCCGACAGCCGCCCGCTCTCATTAGCTGGCCAGCAAGCACAAATATAGCCTGGGGACTGGCTCTTGTTTGTCCCCTGATTCAGGTCCTGACTGTAAGTGACACGTCGCTCGCAGTCAGGGATGCAAGAAAGAGGATGCTTTTAATATAATGCACTTTTACACACCTTTCCTTCTCAAACACACACCTTTCTAATCACATTCTTTAACCTGCACATCTAATTATATGCTAATGTGTCATATTGACATACTGTATGAGCAGTTCTTTTTATACAATTATGCACTAACCAGGAAGGAGGAGCTTGACATGACATCACACTTCATGTCTGCCCTCACAGAAACTTCATTAATATACATTTATATTTTATACACTATTGTCTTAGTCACTTTTTACACCAAGTACTATCTCACAAACACCTCAACTACCACCGTTTAATACACTAGACCTAAGTATTCATCAAGTACCACCATAATGACATTAAATACAGTAGTGTAGTAGACCTAAGTATTCATCAAGTACCACCATAATGACATTAAATACAGTAGTGTAGTAGACCTAAGTATTCATCAAGTACCACCATAATGACATTAAATACAGTAGTGTAGTAGACCTAAGTATTCATCAAGTACCACCATAATGACATTAAATACAGTAGTGTAGTAGACCTAAGTATTCATCAAGTACCACCATAATGACATCATTAAATACAGTAGTGTAGTAGACCTAAGTATTCATTAAGTACCACCATAATGACAACATTAAATACAGTAGTGTAGTAGACCTAAGTATTCATTAAGTACCACCATAATGACAACATTAAATACAGTAGTGTAGTAGACCTAAGTATTCATTAAGTACCACCATAATGACAACATTAAATACAGTAGTGTAGTAGACCTAAGTATTCATCAAGTACCACCATCATGACAACATTAAATACAGTAGTGTAGTAGACCTAAGTATTCATTAAGTACCACCATGACAACATTAAATACAGTAGTGTAGTAGACCTAAGTATTCATTAAGTACCACCATAATGACAACATTAAATACAGTAGTGTAGTAGACCTAAGTATTCATTAAGTACCACCATAATGACAACATTAAATACAGTAGTGTAGTAGACCTAAGTATTCATTAAGTACCACCATCATGACAACATTAAATACAGTAGTGTAGTAGACCTAAGTATTCATTAAGTACCACCATAATGACAACATTAAATACAGTAGTGTAGTAGACCTAAGTATTCATTAAGTACCACCATGATGACATCATTAAATACAGTAGTGTAGTAGACCTAAGTATTCATTAAGTACCACCATAATGACAACATTAAATACAGTAGTGTAGTAGACCTAAGTATTCATTAAGTACCACCATAATGACAACATTAAATACAGTAGTGTAGTAGACCTAAGTATTCATTAAGTACCACCATGACAACATTAAATACAGTAGTGTAGTAGACCTAAGTATTCATTAAGTACCACCATAATGACAACATTAAATACAGTAGTGTAGTAGACCTAAGTATTCATTAAGTACCACCATAATGACATCATTAAATACAGTAGTGTAGTAGACCTAAGTATTCATTAAGTACCACCATAATGACAACATTAAATACAGTAGTGTAGTAGACCTAAGTATTCATTAAGTACCACCATGACAACATTAAATACAGTAGTGTAGTAGACCTAAGTATTCATTAAGTACCACCATAATGACAACATTAAATACAGTAGTGTAGTAGACCTAAGTATTCATTAAGTACCACCATAATGACAACATTAAATACAGTAGTGTAGTAGACCTAAGTATTCATTAAGTACCACCATGATAACATTAAATACAGTAGTGTAGTAGACCTAAGTATTCATTAAGTACCACCATCATGACAACATTAAATACAGTAGTGTAGTAGACCTAAGTATTCATTAAGTACCACCATGATGACATCATTAAATACAGTAGTGTAGTAGACCTAAGTATTCATTAAGTACCACCATAATGACAACATTAAATACAGTAGTGTAGTAGACCTAAGTATTCATTAAGTACCACCATAATGACAACATTAAATACAGTAGTGTAGTAGACCTAAGTATTCATTAAGTACCACCATAATGACAACATTAAATACAGTAGTGTAGTAGACCTAAGTATTCATTAAGTACCACCATAATGACAACATTAAATACAGTAGTGTAGTAGACCTAAGTATTCATTAAGTACCACCATAATGACAACATTAAATACAGTAGTGTAGTAGACCGAAGTATTCATTAAAAACAAGTATATGTTGGCCACTCTAACATTACCCAGTACTCTTCACAAATGTCGAACACAAAACATGTTGTCCCTTTTCTCACAATTCCCGATTTTCCTGGTATTTTCGGGAATTTTCTCCCCATTGACAATGACTGGGAAATATTCATTCCCACATTTCTCGTCCCATTTCAACCATTCCAACAAACAAATGTATTAAGTCAAAACAAAAATTCCAGGAATTCCTGGTTTTCTGAAGCCTTATTTTTCTCCTCTTCCTGGAAAGTTTTCACAGTCCACATTTTTCAACCATTATTGACCATTCCACCTTCAATACATTCCTCTTAATTGGGACAACAAAACTGCCTTTTTTTTCGTACAAATTCCCAGTTTTCTCGAAATTTCCAGGAATTTCAAAATACCTATTTAATACCAAACTGTTACTCTGTCAACAAATTCCAATACCAACCATTTCATATCATCTAGGAAAATTGTTGTATTACCTGTATTTTCCAAAATTCACGTTTTTTCCAGAAATACCTAAATTTCCAGGAAATTCCCATCCAAATGAATGGAATTATTAATAATTCTACAATGCCCTAAATTCTCAAGATTGTGCACCTTTTTTTTCACCCGATTCCGACATTTCAACCATCAACCCACACCATTCCTAACATTTGTCGAATGCAAAACATGTTTTCCCTTTAACAAAATTCCCGTAATTTCCAGTAGTTTTCTCCCCATTGACAATGAATGGAAAATATACATTCGACTGCATATACCATATTTCTCGTCCGATTTGAAATGATTTCCCGAGCGCGGCGCACACTGCTGCTCACTGCTCCCCTCAAGGGTGATGGGTCAAATGCAGAGGACAAATGTCACCACACCTAGGTGTGGGTGTGACTATCATTGCTACTTTTAACAACATCCACTCACCCTGGACAATCAAAACTTGACTAAGTTTTTTTAATAATTCCAGGAATTCCTGGTTTTCCAAAGCCTTATTTTTCACCTCTTCCTGGAAAGTTTTCACAGTCTACATTTTTTCAACTGTGTTTGACCATTCCACCGTCAAAACATTCCTCTTAATTGGGACAACAAAACTACCTTTTTTTTCATACAAATTCCTGGTTTTCTCAAATTTCCAGGAATTTCAAATTACCTATTTCAATCCCAACTGTTACTCTGTCAACAAATTCCAATACCAACCCTTTCATATCATCTAAGAAAATTGTTGTATTACCTGTATTTTCCAAAATTTCCTGTTTTTCCCGAAATGTTGAGGAAATTCCCATCCAAACGCCCGGTTGTAGTCATAGTGCTACAATGTAGTCATAGTTCTGCAATGTAGTCATAGTTCTGCAATGTAGTCACAGTTCTACAATGTAGTCATAGTCTACAATGTAGTCATAGTTCTACAATGTAGTCATAGTTCTACAATGTAGTCATAGTGCTACAATGTAGTCATAGTTCTGCAATGTAGTCATAGTTCTGCAATGTAGTCATAGTTCTACAATGTAGTCATAGTTCTACAATGTAGTCATAGTTCTGCAATGTAGTCATAGTTCTACAATGTAGTCATAGTTCTACAATGTAGTCATACTTCTGCAATGTAGTCATAGTTCTGCAATGTAGTCATAGTCCTACAATGTAGTCATAGTTCTGCAATGTAGTCATAGTTCTGCAATGTAGTCATAGTTCTACAATGTAGTCATAGTCCTACAATGTAGTCATAGTTCTGCAATGTAGTCATAGTTCTGCAATGTAGTCATAGTTCTACAATGTAGTCATAGTCCTACAATGTAGTCATAGTTCTACAATGTAGTCATAGTTCTACAATGTAGTCATAGTTCTGCAATGTAGTCATAGTTCTGCAATGTAGTCATAGTTCTACAATGTAGTCATACTTCTGCAATGTAGTCATAGTTCTGCAATGTAGTCATAGTCCTACAATGTAGTCATAGTTCTGCAATGTAGTCATAGTTCTGCAATGTAGTCATAGTTCTACAATGTAGTCATAGTTCTACAATGTAGTCATAGTTCTACAATGTAGTCATAGTTCTGCAATGTAGTCATAGTTCTACAATGTAGTCATAGTTCTACAATGTAGTCATACTTCTGCAATGTAGTCATAGTTCTGCAATGTAGTCATAGTCCTACAATGTAGTCATAGTTCTGCAATGTAGTCACAGTTCTACAATGTAGTCATAGTCTACAATGTAGTCATAGTTCTACAATGTAGTCATAGTTCTACAATGTAGTCATAGTGCTACAATGTAGTCATAGTTCTGCAATGTAGTCATAGTTCTGCAATGTAGTCATAGTTCTACAATGTAGTCATAGTTCTACAATGTAGTCATAGTTCTACAATGTAGTCATAGTTCTGCAATGTAGTCATAGTTCTACAATGTAGTCATAGTTCTACAATGTAGTCATACTTCTGCAATGTAGTCATAGTTCTGCAATGTAGTCATAGTCCTACAATGTAGTCATAGTCCTACAATGTAGTCATAGTTCTACAATGCCCTAAGTTCTCAAAGTTCTGCACCATTTTTTTTTACCTGATTCCAGCATTTCAACCATCCACCCACACAGCTCTTCACCTATGTTGAACACAAAACATGTTTACCCTTTCCCCAAATTCCCGGTTTTCCCAGAATTTCCAGGAATTTTCTCCCCATTGACAATAAATAGGCAAGATACAAAACTCTCCATATCCCACATTTCTCACCCGATGTGAACCCTTCCAACATCCACACGCTCCACTCACCTTGGACAATCAAACTACCATTTATTATGTTTTTTTAAAAATTCCAGGTTTTCCAAAGCCTTGTTTTCACCTCTTCCTGGAAAGTTTTCACAGTCCACATTTTTCAACCGTTTTTGACCATTCCATCTTCAACACATTCTTCTTAATTGGGACAACAAAACTACCATTTTTTTTGTACAAATTCACGGTTTTCTCGAAATTTCCAGGAATTTTCTCCCCATTGACAATGAATGGGAAATATACAATCTACTGCATATCCCACATTTCTCATCCCATTTGAACCCTTCCAACATCCACACTCTCCACTCACCTTGGACAATCAAACTTTAAAATAAAATTCCAGGAATTCCCCGTTTTCCAAAGCCTTATTTTCACCCCTTTCTGGAAAGTTTTCACAGTCCACATTTTTCAACTGTTTTTGATCATTCCATCTTCAACACATTCTTCTTATTTTGGACTCAAAAACTACCTTTTTTTTACCGTACAAATTCCTGGTTTTCTCAAAATTTTCAGGAATTTTCTCCCCATTGACAATGAATGGGAAATATACAATCTACTGCATATCCCACATTTCTCATCACATTTGAACCCTTCCAACATCCACCGACTCCACTCACCTTGGACAAACAAACTACCATTTACCAAGTTTTTAAAAAATTCCAGGAATTCCCGGTTTTCCAAAGCCTTTTTTCACCTCTTCCTTGAAAGTTTTCACAGCCCACCATTTTCAACTGTTTTTGACCATTCCATCTTCAACACATTCTTCTTCATTTGGACACAAAAACTACCATTTTTTCATTGTACAAAGTCCCGGTTTTCTCAAAATTTCCAGGAATTTTCTCCCCATTGAAAACGAAAAGGCAATATACAAAACTCTCCATATCCCACATTTCTCATCCTATTTGAACCCTTCCAACATCCACACACTCCACTCACCTTGGACAATCAAACTACCATTTAGCAAGTTTTTAAAAAATTCCAGGAATTCCCGGTTTTCCAAAGCCTTTTTTTTTACCTCTTCCTGGAAAGTTTTCACAGTCCACATTTTTCAACCGTTTTTGACCATTCCACTTTCAAAACATTCTTCTTAATTGGGACAACAAAACTACCATTTTTTTTGGTAAAAATTCACGGTTTTCTCGAAATTTCCAGGAATTTTCTCCCCATTGACAATGAATGGGAAATATACAATCTACTGCATATCCCACATTTCTCATCTCACTTGAACCCTTCCAACATCCACACTCTCCACTCACCTTGGACAATCAAACTACCATTTATTCAGTTTTTAAAAAATCCAGGAATTCCCCGTTTTCCAAAGCCTTATTTTCACCCCTTTCTGGAAAGTTTTCACAGTCCACATTTTTCAACTGTTTTTGATCATTCCATCTTCAACACATTCTTCTTATTTTGGACTCAAAAACTACCTTTTTTTTACCGTACAAATTCCTGGTTTTCTCAAAATTTTCAGGAATTTTCTCCCCATTGACAATGAATGGGAAATATACAATCTACTGCATATCCCACATTTCTCATCACATTTGAACCCTTCCAACATCCACCGACTCCACTCACCTTGGACAAACAAACTACCATTTACCAAGTTTTTAAAAAATTCCAGGAATTCCCGGTTTTCCAAAGCCTTTTTTCACCTCTTCCTTGAAAGTTTTCACAGCCCACCATTTTCAACTGTTTTTGACCATTCCATCTTCAACACATTCTTCTTCATTTGGACACAAAAACTACCATTTTTTCATTGTACAAAGTCCCGGTTTTCTCAAAATTTCCAGGAATTTTCTCCCCATTGAAAACGAAAAGGCAATATACAAAACTCTCCATATCCCACATTTCTCATCCTATTTGAACCCTTCCAACATCCACACACTCCACTCACCTTGGACAATCAAACTACCATTTAGCAAGTTTTTAAAAAATTCCAGGAATTCCCGGTTTTCCAAAGCCTTTTTTTTTACCTCTTCCTGGAAAGTTTTCACAGTCCACATTTTTCAACCGTTTTTGACCATTCCACTTTCAAAACATTCTTCTTAATTGGGACAACAAAACTACCATTTTTTTTGGTAAAAATTCACGGTTTTCTCGAAATTTCCAGGAATTTTCTCCCCATTGACAATGAATGGGAAATATACAATCTACTGCATATCCCACATTTCTCATCTCACTTGAACCCTTCCAACATCCACACTCTCCACTCACCTTGGACAATCAAACTACCATTTATTCAGTTTTTAAAAAATCCAGGAATTCCCAGTTTTCTAAAGCCTTATTTTCACCTCTTCTGGAAAGTTTTCACAGCCCACCATTTTCAGCTGTTTTTGACCATTCCACCTTCAAAACATTCTTCTTAATTTGGACTCGAAAACTTTTTTTTTTGTACAAATTTCCGGTTTTCTCAAAATTTCCATTAATTTTCTCCCCATTGAAAATGAAAAGGCTTTCCATATCCCACATTTCTCATCCCATGTGAACCCTTCCAACATCCACACTCTCCACTCACCTTGGACAATCAAACTACCATTTACCAATTTTTTCAAAAATTCCAGGAATTTACGGTTTTCCAAACCCTTATTTTCACCTCTTCTTGGAAAGTTTTCACAGCCCACCATTTTCAACTGTTTTTAACCATTCCATCTTCAACACATTCTTCTTCATTTGGACTCAAAAACTACCATTTTTTTATTGTACAAAGTCCCGGTTTTCTCAAAATTTCCAGGAATTTTCTCCCCATTGAAAACGAAAAGGCAATATACAAAACTCTCCATATCCCACATTTCTCATCCTATTTGAACCCTTCCAACATCCACACTCTCCACTCACCTTGGACAATCAAACTACCATTCAGCAAGTTTTTTAAAAATTCCAGGAATTCCCGGTTTTCCAAAGCCTTTTTTTTTACCTCTTCCTGGAAAATTTTCACAGTCCACATTTTTCAACCGTTTTTGACCATTCCACTTTCAAAACATTCTTCTTAATTGGGACAACAAAACTACCATTTGTTTGTACAAATTCACGGTTTTCTCGAAATTTCCAGGAATTTTCTCCCCATTGACAATGAATGGGAAATATACAATCTACTGCATATCTCTAATTTGTCATCCCATTTGAACCCTTCCAACATCCACACTCTCCACTCACTTTGGACAATCAAACTTTAAAATAAAATTCCAGGAATTCCCCGTTTTCCAAAGCCTTATTTTCACCCCTTTCTGGAAAGTTTTCACAGTCCACATTTTTCAACCGTTTTTGACCATTCCATCTTCAACACATTCTTCTTATTCAAAAACGACCTTTTTTTACCGTACAAATTCCTGGTTTTCTCAAAATTTTCAGGAATTTTCTCCCCATTGACAATGAATGGGAAATATACAATCTACTGTATATCCCACATTTCTCATCCCATTTGAACCCTTCCAACATCCACACTCTCCACTCACCTTGGACAAACAAACTACCATTTACCAAGTTTTTTAAAAATTCCAGGAATTCCCGGTTTTCCAAAGCCTTTTATTCACCTCTTTCTTGAAAGTTTTCACAGCCCACCATTTTCAACTGTTTTTGACCATTCCATCTTCAACACATTCTTCTTCATTTGGACTCAAAAACTACCATTTTTTCATTGTACAAAGTCCCGGTTTTCTCAAAATTTCCAGGAATTTTCTCCCCATTGAAAACAAAAAGGCAATATACAAAACTCTCCACATCCCACATTTCTCATCCTATTTGAACCCTTCCAACATCCACACTCTCCACTCACCTTGGACAATCAAACTACCATTTACCAAGTTTTTAAAAAATTCCAGGAATTCCCGGTTTTCCGAAGCCTTTTTTTCACCTCTTCCTGGAAAGTTTTCACAGCCCACCATTTTCAACTGTTTTTGACCATTCCACCTTCAAAACATTCTTCTTAATTTGGACTCGAAAACTATTTTTTTTGTACAAATTTCCGGTTTTCTCAAAATTTCCTTTAATTTTCTCCCCATTGAAAATGAAAAGGCTTTCCATATCCCACATTTCTCATCCCATTTGAACCCTTCCAACATCCACACTCTCCACTCACCCCGGACAATCAAACTACAATTTACTAAGTTTAAAAAAGAATCCAGGAATTCCCGGTTTTCTTGAAATTTCCAGGAATGTTCTCCCCATTGACAATGAATGGGGAATATACAATCTACTGCATATCCCACATTTCTCATCCCATTTGAACCCTTCCAACATCCACACTCTCCACTCACCTTGGACAATCAAACTACCATTTACCAAGTTTTTCAAAAATTCCAGGAATTTATGGTTTTCCAAAGCCTTATTTTCACCTCTTCCTGGAAAGTTTTTCACAGTCCACCATTTTCAACTGTTTTTAACCATTCCATCTTCAACACATTCTTCTTCATTTGGACACAAAAACTACCATTTTTTCATTGTACAAAGTCCCGGTTTTCTCAAAATTTCCAGAAATTTTCTCCCCATTGAAAACGAAAAGGCAATATACAAAACTCTCCACATCCCACATTTCTCATCCTATTCGAACCCTTCCAACATCCACACTCTCCACTCACCCCGGACAATCAAACTACCATTTAGCAAGTTTTTAAAAAATTCCAGGAATTCCCGGTTTTACAAAGCCTTTTTTTTTACCTCTTCCTGGAAGATTTTCACAGTCCACATTTTTCAACCGTTTTTGACCATTCCACTTTCAAAACATTCTTCTTAATTGGGACAACAAAACTACCATTTTTTTTGTACAAATTCACGGTTTTCTCGAAATTTCCAGGAATTTTCTCCCCATTGACAATGAATGGGAAATCTACAATCTACTGCATATCCCACATTTCTCATCTCATTTGAACCCTTCCAACATCCACACTCTCCACTCACCTTGGACAATCAAACTTTAAAATAAAATTCCAGGAATTCCCCGTTTTCCAAAGCCTTATTTTCACCCCTTTCTGGAAAGTTTTCACAGTCCACATTTTTCAACCGTTTTTAGCCATTTCACCTTCAACACATTCTTCTTAATGTGGACTCAAAAACTACCTTTTTTTTTACTGTACAAATTCCTGGTTTTCTTAAAATTTTCAGGAATTTTCTCCCCATTGACAATGAATAGGCAATATACAATCTACTGCATATCCCACATTTTTCAACCGATTCGACATCCACACACTCCACTCACCTTGGACAATCAAACTACCATTTACCAAGTTTTTCAAAAATTCCAGGAATTTATGGTTTTCCAAAGCCTTATTTTCACCTCTTCCTGGAAAGTTTTCACAGTCCACCATTTTCAACTGTTTTTAACCATTCCACCTTCAACACATTCTTCTTCATTTGGACACAAAAACTACCATTTTTTCATTGTACAAAGTCCCGGTTTTCTCAAAATTTCCAGGAATTTTCTCCCCATTGAAAACGAAAAGGCAATATACAAAACTCTCCATATCCCACATTTCTCATCCTATTTGAACCCTTCTAACATCCACACTCTCCACTCACCTTGGACAATCAAACTACCATTTACCAAGTTTTTAAAAAATTCCAGGAATTCCCGGTTTTCCAAATCCTTTTATTCACCTCTTCCTGGAAAGTTTTCACAGCCCACCATTTTCAACTGTTTTTGACCATTGCACCTTCAACACATTCTTCTTTATTTGGACTCAAAAACTACCATGTTTTTCCCGTACAAATTCACGGTTTTCTCAAAATTTCCAGGAATTTTCTCCCCATTGACAATGAATAGGCAATATACAATCTACTGCATATCCCACATTTCTCATCCTATGTGAACCCTTCCAACATCCACACTCTCCACTCACCTTGGACAATCAAACTACCATTTAGCAAGTTTTAAAAAAATTCCAGGAATTCCCGGTTTTCCAAAGCCTTTTTTTTACCTCTTCCTGGAAAATTTTCACAGTCCACATTTTTCAACCGTTTTTGACCATTCCACTTTCAAAACATTCTTCTTGATTGGGACAACAACACTACCATTTTTTTTGTACAAATTCACGGTTTTCTCGAAATTTCCAGGAATTTTCTCCCCATTGACAATGAATGGGAAATATACAATCTACTGCACATCCCACATTTCTCATCCCATGTGAACCCTTCCAACATCCACACTCTCCACTCACCTTGGACAATCAAACTACCATTTAGCAAGTTTTTAAAAAATTCCAGGAATTCCCGGTTTTCCAAAGCCTTTTTTTCACCTCTTCCTTGAAAGTTTTCACAGCCCACCATTTTCAACTGTTTTTGACCATTCCATCTTCAACACATTCTTCTTCATTTGGACTCAAAAACTACCATTTTTTCATTGTACAAAGTCCCGGTTTTCTCAAAATTTCCAGGAATTTTATCCCCATTGAAAACGAAAAGGCAATATACAAAACTCTCCATATCCCACATTTCTCATCCTATTTGAACCCTTCCAACATCCACACTCTCCACTCACCCCGGACAATCATACTACCATTTACCAAGTTTTTAAAAAATTCCAGGAATTCCCGGTTTTCCAAAGCCTTTTTTTCACCTCTTCCTGGAAAGTTTTCACAGCCCACCATTTTCAACTGTTTTTGACCATTCCATCTTCAACACATTCTTCTTATTTTGGACTCAAAAACTACCTTTTTTTCCCCCGTACAAATTCCCGGTTTTCTCAAAATTTCCAGGAATTTTCTCCCCATTGACAATGAATGGGAAATATACAATCTGCTGCATATCCCACATTTATCATCCTATTTGAACCCTTCCAACATCCACACTCTCCACTCACCTTGGACAATCACACTACCATTTACCAAGTTTTTCAAAAATTCCAGGAATTTATGGTTGTCCAAACCCTTATTTTCACCTCTTCTTGGAAAGTTTTCACAGCCCACCATTTTCAACTGTTTGTAACCATTCCATCTTCAACACATTCTTCTTCATTTGGACTCAAAAACTACCATTTTTTCATTGTACAAAGTCCCGGTTTTCTCAAAATTTCCAGGAATTTTCTCCCCATTGAAAACAAAAAGGCAATATACAAAACTCTCCACATCCCACATTTCTCATCCTATGTGAACCCTTCCAACATCCACACTCTCCACTCACCCCGGACAATCAAACTACCATTTAGCAAGTTTAAAAAAAATTCCAGGAATTCCCGGTTTTCCAAAGCCTTTTTTTTTACCTCTTCTTGGAAAATTTTCACAGTCCACATTTTTCAACCGTTTTTGACCATTCCACTTTCAAAACATTCTTCTTAATTGGGACAACAAAACTACAATTTTTTTTGTACAAATTCACGGTTTTCTCGAAATTTCCAGGAATTTTCTCCCCATTGACAATGAATGGGAAATATACAATCTACTGCATATCCCACATTTCTCATCCCATTTGAACCCTTCCAACATCCACACTCTCCACTCACCTTGGACAATCAAACTTTAAAATAAAATTCCAGGAATTCCTCGTTTTCCAAAGCCTTATTTTCACCCCTTTCTGGAAAGTTTCACAGTCCACATTTTTCAACCGTTTTTAACCATTCCACCTTCAACACATTCTTCTTAATGTGGACTCAAAAACTACCTTTTTTTACCGTACAAATTCCTGGTTTTCTCAAAATTTTCAGGAATTTTCTCCCCATTGACAATGAATGGGAAATATACAAAACTCTCCATATCCCACATTTCTCCTCCCATGTGAACCCTTCCAACATCCACACTCTCCACTCAACTTGGACAATCAAACTACCATTTACCAAGTTTTTAAAAAATTCCAGGAATTCACGGTTTTCCAAAGCCATTTTTTCACCTCTTCCTGGAAAGTTTTCACAGCCCACCATTTTCAGCTGTTTTTGACCATTCCACCTTCAAAACATTGTTCTTACCGGTAATTTGAACTCGAAAACTATTTTTTTTGTACAAATTTCCGGTTTTCTCAAAATGTCCATTAATTTTCTCCCTATTGAAAATGAAAAGCCTTTCCATATCCCACATTTCTCATCCCATTTGAACCCTTCCAACATCCACACTCTCCACTCACCCCGGACAATCAAACTACAATTTACTAAGTTTAAAAAAAAATCCAGGAATTCCCGGTTTTCTTGAAATTTCCAGGAATGTTCTCCCCATTGACAATGAATGGGAAATATACAATCTACTGCATATCCCACATTTCTCATCCCATTTGAACCCTTCCAACATCCACACTCTCCACTCACCTTGGACAATCAAACTACCATTTACCAAGTTTTTCAAAAATTCCAGGAATTTATGGTTTTCCAAAGCCTTATTTTCACCTCTTCCTGGAAAGTTTTTCACAGTCCACCATTTTCAACTGTTTTTAACCATTCCATCTTCAACACATTCTTCTTCATTTGGACACAAAAACTACCATTTTTTCATTGTACAAAGTCCCGGTTTTCTCAAAATTTCCAGGAATTTTCTCCCCATTGAAAACGAAAAAGCAATATACAAAACTCTCCACATCCCACATTTCTCATCCAATTTGAACCCTTCCAACATCCACACTCTCCACTCACTTTGGACAATCAAACTACCATTTACCAAGTTTTTAAAAAATTCCAGGAATTCACGGTTTTCCAAAGCAATTTTTTCACCTCTTCCTGGAAAGTTTTCACAGCCCACCATTTTCAGCTGTTTTTGACCATTCCACCTTCAAAACATTTTTCTTAATTTGGACTCAAACTATTTTTTTTGTACAAATTTCCGGTTTTCTCATAATTTCCATTAATTTTCTCCCTATTGAAAATGAAAAGGCTTTCCATATCCCACATTTCTCATCCCATTTGAACCATTCCAACATCCACACTCTCCACTCACCTTGGACAATCAAACTACCATTTACCAAGTTTTTAAAAAATTCCAGGAATTTATGGTTTTCCAAAGCCTTTTATTCACCTCTTCCTGGAAAGTTTTCACGGTCCACCATTTTCAACTGCTTTTAACCATTCCATCTTCAACACATTCTTCTTCATTTGGACACAAAAACTACCATTTTTTCATTGTACAAAGTCCCGGTTTTCTCAAAATTTCCAGGAATTTTCTCCCCATTGAAAACGAAAAGGCAATATACAAAACTCTCCACATCCCACATTTCTCATCCTATTTGAACCCTTCCAACATCCACACTCTCCACTCACCTTGGACAATCAAACTTTAAAATAAAATTCCAGGAATTTCCCGTTTTCCAAAGCCTTATTTTCACCCCTTTCTGGAAAGTTTTCACAATCCACATTTTTCAACCGTTTTTAACCATTCCACCTTCAACACATTCTTCTTAATGTGGACTCAAAAACTACCTTTTTTTTTTACCGTACAAATTCCTGGTTTTCTCAAAATTTCCAGGAATTTTCTCTCCATTGACAATGAATAGGAAATACACAATCTACTGCACATCCCACATTTCTCAACCGATTGGAACCCTTCCAACATCCACACACTCCACTCACCCTGGACATTATCCGTGGGTCGGTGGCTAGTGCACACCAGGCACACCATGTTTATCAGGCGTTCACATGTCATTTCTAACATGATTGCAAGTTCCAGCTGAATGTACAGTAGTTGTACAGTAGTTGTGCAAGCACACTAATAAATATTCTTCATTGTTGAATCAATACGTCTCTGACAGTGTCAATCCAAAGTCAACTGTGTGTGTGTGTGTGTGTGTGTGTGTGTGTGTGTGTGTGTGTGTGTGTGTGTGTGTGTGTGTGTGTGTGTGTGTGTGCGCGTGTGTAAGCGAGCCGTGTCATGCCAATTAGCCGCCACAATTAGAGCAAGTTTGAGTGTAATGATGTTGTAATTTGAAGCGTCTGGCTGGTCGCTGATGGAAAAGCAGGATGTGCCTGCAGGGCTGCGTGATTACAAGCTGTCAGCTGCTCGGCCGTGCGTGTTGTGTTGTGTTGTGTTGTGTTGTGTTGTGTTGTGTTGTGTTGTGCCACATGACCCGCTGTTGTTCAGCCTTGTCAACATATTAACCTCAACTCCCAAGTGGACGGCACGCTGGACGACCGCAAAGAGTGGAGAAAAAACAAACGCCTTTCTGCACTTAGATGTTGTCTCAAAAAGAACAGTTTTGAAAGTCATCACAGCCAGAGCACAGACCTAAATCCTTTTTTTTGTTTTTAAAGTGTGGGGGGCATACACCAGAGATGTCCTTACATTTTTGGAGCATTTGTGCAGGCAAAAGTCAAATTGAAATGTGATCAAAGTCTTGCTTATTATTGTCATTTAAATCACATTTTTTAATTGCTCTTTCAGAAATTTCCTTTATTTTTTTCATTTTTTAGAATTAAAGTAATTGGGTTATTTTTTCTATTATTTTAGTGTATTTTTTACTTTTAAATAACATTTATAAATGTTGTATTGTCCTACAGATTGATTGTGTATATAATTAAAAAAAAAAAGTTATAGGGGACTGGAAGAAATCTAATTAGTTGCCTTTAAACTTTGAAATATTATAAAAAATGATTCATAAATGTTGTATTTTGTGTACAGTAGGAAGGGGATTCATATGGCCCAACTTGTGGCCGTTCACCTGACACATGAAAGGTGACAAATTGGTGTGTTGCACTATCCACTTCAGATGACAGTGGAGTTTTGGATAAAATAGTTTTGTGGCAATTCCAGATTCAAACACAGCATCAGTTACTATATATCCAGTGGCACTTTCCATCATTTTCAGCAGCCTGCGTTGATTCAGCCAGGAATGAATCCCTTCCCTAAAATATACTTTTTAGTTGAGTTTATTGCAACAAATTCCCACTTAAGTGGTGTGGCTGGCTTTCCACTCAGTCCTGTTACCTCTCAAATCTAGAATATTCCACACGTCCACAGGCAGTTGCATCATTCACACCCTTTGATGTACGTATGTGTGTGTATATATATATATACATATATATATATATATATATATATATATATATATATATATATATATATATATTGTCAATGTAATATCAGAGTGTCAGTTTTATGTCAGAAAGCACATTTATTTAATAGTTTTTTTAAGTAAGTATTTTAAATAATTTCTATTATTATTATTATTATTATTATTCATTGTGATCTTTGATGTGTTCCCTGTCTAGGAAGTTGTATTTCAGGGAGGAACACAACAAAAAGAACATATAAATACAATAATAATAACAAGAAAGGTGTAGATGTCCAAGCACACAATCAAAGATGAGTCATGAGGCTTCACATCGTTAAAGGAAAATAAATCAGGAGAACTATCTTTCTTTTCATTTCATCTTTGTCAAAACAAAGATTGAAGACGTCTGGCGTACTCAGTCAATAGACGCTCGCTCATCGGGGCCCTCAAACGCTCCTTTGCCAGCTCGCCATCAGCAGGGGCGGCCCCCACCTCGTGGCCGCCTCCCACCTCGTGGCCCCCTCCCAATGTGTATGTGTACCGTGGCCCCCTCCCAATGTGTATGTGTACCGTGGCCCCCTCCCATTGTGTATGTGTACCGTGGCCCCCTCCCAATGTGTATGTGTACCGTGGCCCCCTCCCAATGTGTATGTGTACCGTGGCCCCCTCCCATTGTGTATGTGTACCGTGGCCCCCTCCCAATGTGTATGTGTACCGTGGCCCCCTCCCATTGTGTATGTGTACCGTGGCCCCCTCCCAATGTGTATGTGTACCGTGGCCCCCTCCCAATGTGTATTTGTACCGTGGCCCCCTCCCAATGTGTATGTGTACCGTGGCCCCCTCCCAATGTGTATGTGTACCGTGGCCCCCTCCCAATGTGTATTTGTACCGTGGCCCCCTCCCAATGTGTATGTGTACCGTGGCCCCCTCCCAATGTGTATGTGTACCGTGGCCCCCTCCCAATGTGTATTTGTACCGTGGCCCCCTCCCAATGTATGTGTGTACCGTGGCCCCCTCCCAATGTGTGTATGTGTGTACCGTGGCCCCCTCCCAATGTATGTGTGTACCGTGGCCCCCTCCCAATGTGTGTATGTGTGTACCGTGGCCACCTCCCAATGTGTGTGTGTACCGTGGCCCCCTCCCAATGTATATGTGTACCGTGGCCCCCTCCCAATGTGTATTTGTACCGTGGCCCCCTCCCAATGTATGTGTGTACCGTGGCCCCCTCCCAATGTGTGTATGTGTGTACCGTGGCCCCCTCCCAATGTATGTGTGTACCGTGGCCCCCTCCCAATGTGTGTATGTGTGTACCGTGGCCCCCTCCCAATGTATGTGTGTACCGTGGCCCCCTCCCAATGTGTGTATGTGTACCGTGGCCCCCTCCCAATGTATGTGTGTACCGTGGCCCCCTCCCAATGTGTGTATGTGTGTACCGTGGCCCCCTCCCAATGTGTATGTGTACCGTGGCCCCCTCCCAATGTATGTGTGTACCGTGGCCCCCTCCCAATGTGTATTAGTGTTGGCCTGACTGTGGTGAAGTGAATAATTGATGTGAGGATGAAAGTCATAGTGGGTGAGGTGTCCTCCCCTCCCCTCCCCTCCCCTCCCCTCCCCTCTCCTCCCCTCCCCTCCCCTCTCCTCGGACGTGTGCTTGAAGTGCAAATGCGTGTCACTACTTGTTCCCGCCGCCCGTCAGCATGTGTCCCGCCCCCCCTCACCCCCCCTCGGTGTCACCCGTGTAGCGGCGCTGTAACGCCGTCATTGACAGGCCAGTGACACTGCACAAGCACGTAATGGAAACCTATTGATTTTTACAGAGTGCGGCTCACGGGTCGGGATCGATGGTCCGCTGACACGCCGCCGCTAGTGTCGTGGCGTCCGTCAACGTAATATTTGTCCTGTCAACACCGCTGGCTGAGCAAACATGCTAGGAACTGACAAACATGCTAGTAACTGACAAACATGCTAGGAACTAACAAACATGCTAGGAACTAACAAACATGCTAGTAACTAACAAACATGCTAGCAACTAACAAACATGCTAGCAACTAACAAACATGCTAGGTACTAACAAACATGCTAGGAACTAACAAACATGCTAGGAACTGACAGACATGCTAGTAACTAACAAACATGCTAGTAACTAACAAACATGCTAGGAACTGACAAACATGCTAGTAACTAACAAACATGCTAGTAACTAACAAACATGCTAGTAACTAACAAACATGCTAGGAACTGACGCGGGACTTTTATTCGCCCAAACCGATTTCATGTTCCACAAACTGACATTAGGAACAACCTGGACATATTTGTTCAAAAGCCATCTTCATTGATTTATGACTTTAATTTTTTTCTTATTGTGTTTCTTACGACCGTAATTCCTGTTAAAGTGATTTTTGTTCAAATAATCCAATTTAATTGTCATAAATTTCCGACTTGTTCCTGAAAAAATAACCTTTTTTTTTCTGCTAACATTTACACTTTTTTCCCTTACAAATAACTTCTTACACTTTATGTGGATGTAATATGCTGATAACATTTTCGTAACATTGCGACTTTTTTCCTCACAACACTGCATTTTTTCTCGGGAACATTTTTTTCCGTATGAAAAAAATCATGTAATATATATATATATATATATATATATATATATATATATATATATATATATATATATATTTTTTTTTTTTAAATGTATTTTATTTTGTTTATTTTTTTCAAGATGGCCCCGTATTTGTTCAAAAGTCATTTTTATTGATTTATGACTTTTATGTATTTCTTATTGCGTTTCTTACGACCGTAATTCCTGTTAAAGTGATTTTTGTTCAAATATTCCAATTTAACTGTCATAAATTTCCGACTTGTTCCTGAAAAAAGAAACTTTATTTTTTTCTGGTAATATTTAAAAACATTTCCCAGACAAATAACTTCTTACATATAGCAATTTATTTGGATGTAATATGCTGATAACTTTTTTCGTAACATTGCGACTTTTTTCCTCACGACACTGCATTTTTTCTCGGGAACATTTTTTTCCATATGAAAAAAATCATGTAATATATATATATATTTTATTTCTTTTTATTTTTTATTTTTTAAAATGTATTTTATTTTGTTTATTTTTTTCAAGATGGCCCCGTATTTGTTCAAAAGTCATTTTTATTGATTTATGACTTTTATGTATTTCTTATTGCGTTTCTTACGACCGTAATTCCTGTTAAAGTGATTTTTGTTCAAATATTCCAATTTAACTGTCATAAATTTCCGACTTGTTCCTGAAAAAAGAAACTTTATTTTTTTCTGGTAATATTTAAATTGTTTTCCCTGACAAATAACTTCTTACATATAGCAATTTATTTGGATGTAATATGCTGATAACTTTTTTCGTAACATTGCGACTTTTTCTCACGACACTGCATTTTTTCTCGGGAACATTTTTTTCCGTATGAAAAAAAATCATGTAATTTGTTTTTGTTTTTGTTTTTATTTTTTATTTTTATTTTTATTTTTATTTTTATTTATTAATTTTTATTTTTTATTTTATTTTTATTTATTTTTTTAATTATTATTTTTCAAGATGGCGCCGTATTTGTTCAAAAGCCATTTTTATTGATTTATGGCTTTTATTTATTTTTTATTGCGTTTCTTACGACCGTAATTCCTGTTAAAGTGATTTTTGTTCAAATAATCTAATTTAACTGTCATAAATTTCCGACTTGTTCCTGAAAAAAGAAACTTTATTTTTTTCTGGTAATATTTACACTTTTTTCTCTGACAAATAACTTCTTACATATAGCAGTTTATTTGGATGTAATATGCTGATAACTTTTTTCGTAACATTGCGACTTTTTTCTCACGACACTGCATTTTTTCTCGGGAACATTTTTTTCCGTATGAAAAAAAATCATGTAATTTGTTTTTGTTTTTGTTTTTATTTTTATTTTTATTTTTATTTTTATTTTGTATTTATTTATTTATTTATTTTTATTTTTTATTTTATTTATTTATTTATTTTTTATTATTATTTTTCAAGATGGCGCCGTATTTGTTCAAAAGCCATTTTTATTGATTTATGGCTTTTATTTATTTTTTATTGCGTTTCTTACGACCGTAATTCCTGTTAAAGTGATTTTTGTTCAAATAATCTAATTTAACTGTCATAAATTTCCGACTTGTTCCTGAAAAAAGAAACTTTATTTTTTTCTGGTAATATTTACATTTTTTCTCTGACAAATAACTTCTTACATATAGCAATTTATTTGGATGTAATATGCTGATAACTTTTTTCGTAACATTGCGACTTTTTTCCTCACGACACTGCATTTTTTCTCGGGAACATTTTTTTCCGTATGAAAAAAATCATGTAATATATATATATATTTTATTTTTTTATTTTTTAAAATGTATTTTATTTTGTTTATTTTTTTCAAGATGGCCCCGTATTTGTTCAAAAGTCATTTTTATTGATTTATGACTTTTATGTATTTCTTATTGCGTTTCTTACGACCGTAATTCCTGTTAAAGTGATTTTTGTTCAAATATTCCAATTTAACTGTCATAAATTTCCGACTTGTTCCTGAAAAAAGAAACTTTATTTTTTTCTGTTAATATTTAAATTGTTTTCCCTGACAAATAACTTCTTACATATAGCAATTTATTTGGATGTAATATGCTGATAACTTTTTTCGTAACATTGCGACTTTTTCTCACGACACTGCATTTTTTCTCGGGAACATTTTTTTCCGTATGAAAAAAAATCATGTAATTTGTTTTTGTTTTTATTTTTTATTTTTATTTTTATTTTTATTTTTATTTTTATTTTTATTTTTATTTTTATTTTTATTTATTAATTTTTATTTTTTATTTTATTTTTATTTATTTTTTTAATTATTATTTTTCAAGATGGCGCCGTATTTGTTCAAAAGCCATTTTTATTGATTTATGGCTTTTATTTATTTTTTATTGCGTTTCTTACGACCGTAATTCCTGTTAAAGTGATTTTTGTTCAAATAATCTAATTTAACTGTCATAAATTTCCGACTTGTTCCTGAAAAAAGAAACTTTATTTTTTTCTGGTAATATTTACACTTTTTTCTCTGACAAATAACTTCTTACATATAGCAGTTTATTTGGATGTAATATGCTGATAACTTTTTTCGTAACATTGCGACTTTTTTCTCACGACACTGGATTTTTTCTCGGGAACATTTTTTTCCGTATGAAAAAAAATCATGTAATTTGTTTTTGTTTTTGTTTTTATTTTTTATTTTTATTTTTATTTTTATTTTTATTTTTATTTTTATTTTTATTTTTATTTTTATTTATTAATTTTTATTTTTTATTTTATTTTTATTTATTTTTTTAATTATTATTTTTCAAGATGGCGCCGTATTTGTTCAAAAGCCATTTTTATTGATTTATGGCTTTTATTTATTTTTTATTGCGTTTCTTACGACCGTAATTCCTGTTAAAGTGATTTTTGTTCAAATTATCTAATTTAACTGTCATAAATTTCCGACTTGTTCCTGAAAAAAGAAACTTTATTTTTTTCTGGTAATATTTACACTTTTTTCTCTGACAAATAACTTCTTACATATAGCAGTTTATTTGGATGTAATATGCTGATAACTTTTTTCGTAACATTGCGACTTTTTTCTCACGACACTGCATTTTTTCTCGGGAACATTTTTTTCCGTATGAAAAAAAATCATGTAATTTGTTTTTGTTTTTGTTTTTATTTTTTATTTTTATTTTTATTTTTATTTTTATTTTTATTTATTAATTTTTATTTTTTATTTTATTTTTATTTATTTTTTTAATTATTATTTTTCAAGATGGCGCCGTATTTGTTCAAAAGCCATTTTTATTGATTTATGGCTTTTATTTATTTTTTATTGCGTTTCTTACGACCGTAATTCCTGTTAAAGTGATTTTTGTTCAAATAATCTAATTTAACTGTCATAAATTTCCGACTTGTTCCTGAAAAAAGAAACTTTATTTTTTTCTGGTAATATTTACACTTTTTTCTCTGACAAATAACTTCTTACATATAGCAGTTTATTTGGATGTAATATGCTGATAACTTTTTTCGTAACATTGCGACTTTTTTCTCACGACACTGCATTTTTTCTCGGGAACATTTTTTTCCGTATGAAAAAAAATCATGTAATTTGTTTTTATTTTTATTTTTATTTTTATTTTTATTTTTATTTTTATTTTTATTTTTATTTTTATTTTGTATTTATTTATTTATTTATTTATTTTTATTTTTTATTTTATTTATTTATTTATTTTTTATTATTATTTTTCAAGATGGCGCCGTATTTGTTCAAAAGCCATTTTTATTGATTTATGGCTTTTATTTATTTTTTATTGCGTTTCTTACGACCGTAATTCCTGTTAAAGTGATTTTTGTTCAAATAATCTAATTTAACTGTCATAAATTTCCGACTTGTTCCTGAAAAAAGAAACTTTATTTTTTTCTGGTAATATTTACATTTTTTCTCTGACAAATAACTTCTTACATATAGCAATTTATTTGGATGTAATATGCTGATAACTTTTTTCGTAACATTGCGACTTTTTTCTCACGACACTGCATTTTTTCTCGGGAACATTTTTTTCCGTATGAAAAAAAATCATGTAATTTGTTTTTATTTTTATTTTTATTTTTATTTTTATTTTTATTTTTATTTTTATTTTTATTTTTATTTTTATTTTGTATTTATTTATTTATTTATTTATTTTTATTTTTTATTTTATTTATTTATTTATTTTTTATTATTATTTTTCAAGATGGCGCCGTATTTGTTCAAAAGCCATTTTTATTGATTTATGGCTTTTATTTATTTTTTATTGCGTTTCTTACGACCGTAATTCCTGTTAAAGTGATTTTTGTTCAAATAATCTAATTTAACTGTCATAAATTTCCGACTTGTTCCTGAAAAAAGAAACTTTATTTTTTTCTGGTAATATTTACATTTTTTCTCTGACAAATAACTTCTTACATATAGCAATTTATTTGGATGTAATATGCTGATAACTTTTTTCGTAACATTGCGACTTTTTTCTCACGACACTGCATTTTTTCTCGGGAACATTTTTTTCCGTATGAAAAAAAATCATGTAATTTGTTTTTGTTTTTGTTTTTGTTTTTGTTTTTGTTTTTATTTTTATTTTGTATTTATTTATTTATTAATTTGTATTTTTTATTTTATTTTTTTATTATTTTTTTATTATTATTTTTCAAGATGGCGCCGTATTTGTTCAAAATCCATTTTTATTGATTTATGACTTTTATGTATTTCTTATTGCGTTTCTTACGACCGTAATTCCTGTTAAAGTGATTTTTTGTTCAAATAATCCAATTTAACTGTCATAAATTTCCAACTTGTTCCTGAAAAAAGAAACTTTATTTTTTTCTGGTAATATTTACATTTTTTTCCCTGACAAATAACTTCTTACATATAGCAATTTATTTGGATGTAATATGCTGATAACTTTTTTTGTAACATTGCGACTTTTTTCTCACGACACTGCATTTTTTCTCGGGAACATTTTTTTCCGTATGAAAAAAAATCATGTAATTTGTTTTTGTTTTTGTTTTTGTTTTTGTTTTTATTTTTATTTTTATTTTTATTTTTATTTTGTATTTATTTATTTATTTATTAATTTGTATTTTTTATTTTATTTTTTTATTATTTTTTTATTATTATTTTTCAAGATGGCGCCGTATTTGTTCAAAAGCCATTTTTATTGATTTATGACGTTTATGTATTTCTTATTGCGTTTCTTACGACCGTAATTCCTGTTAAAGTGATTTTTTGTTCAAATAATCCAATTTAACTGTCATAAATTTCCGACTTGTTCCTGAAAAAAGAAACTTTATTTTTTTCTGGTAATATTTACATTTTTTTCCCTGACAAATAACTTCTTACATATAGCAATTTATTTGGATGTAATATGCTGATAACTTTTTTCGTAACATTGCGACTTTTTTCTCACGACACTGCATTTTTTCTCGGGAACATTTTTTTCCGTATGAAAAAAATTATGTGATATATATATATATTATATATATTCTTATTGTTATTATTATTTATTTTTTCCAAGATGGCGCCGTATTTGTTCAAAAGACATTTTTATTGATTTATGACTTTAATTTATTTCTTATTGCGTTTCTTACGACCGTAATTCCTGTTCAAGTGATTTTTGTTCAAATAATCCAATTTAACTGTCATAAATTTCCGACTTGTTCCTGAAAAAATTAACTTTTTTTTTCTGCTAATATTTACACTTTTTTCCCTGACAAATAACTTCTTACAATTTATGTGGATGTAATATGCTGATAACATTTTCGTAACATTGCGACTTTTTTCCTCACGACACTGCATTTTTTTCTCGGGAAAAATTTTTTCCGTATGAAAAAAATCATGTAATATATATATTTTTTTATATTTTTTTATTTTTTATTTTTTTAAATTTATTTTATTTTATTTTATTTTTTCAAGATGGCCCGTATTTGTTCAAAAGTCATTTTTATTGATTTATGACTTTTATGTATTTCTTATTGCGTTTCTTACGACCGTAATTCCTGTTAAAGTGATTTTTGTTCAAATATTCCAATTTAACTGTCATAAATTTCCGACTTGTTCCTGAAAAAAGAAACTTTATTTTTTTCTGGTAATATTTAAAAAAAATTCCCAGACAAATAACTTCTTACATATAGCAATTTATTTGGATGTAATATGCTGATAACTTTTTTCGTAACATTGCGACTTTTTTCTCACGACACTGCATTTTTTCTCGGGAACATTTTTTTCTGTATGAAAAAAATTATGTGAGAGACAGTAACCTAATATTGATCACTCATACTAAATATTATAATAGTAAACGGTATAATGATAAAGTGTGGTACAACTCCCGACAGTCAATATTACCGTTTTAAATGAAAGTTATGGTAAAACTGTGATTGATAACACCGATAAACTCACAGGCTGGTGACTCTGATCATTTGCTGGTTATATAAACAATATATTGATTAACTATTAAACAATATAATGATAAACAACAACTCCAGACGGTTAGTATTAACGTTTCAAATTAAAATGATCGTAAAACCGTGATTGATAACTGATAAACTGACAGGCTGGTGACTCTGATCATTTACTGGAGACGCATGCTAGTGCTAGTTCATTAGCTAGCTTAAATGCTAACATTTGTAATAACACTATAAACAACTGGTGGGAGTTATTAAAGGCACCTGGTGGGAGTTATTAAAGGCACCTGGTGGGAGTTATTAAAGGTACCTGGTGGGAGTTATTAAAGGCACCTGGTGGGAGTTATTAAAGCACCTGGTGGGAGTTATTAAGGCACCTGGTGGGAGTTATTAAAGGCACCTGGTGGGAGTTATTAAAGGCACCTGGTGAGAGTTATTAAAGGCACCTGGTGGGAGTTATTAAAGGCACCTGGTGGGAGTTATTAAAGGCACCTGGTGGGAGTTATTAAAGGCACCTGGTGGGAGTTATTAAAGGCACCTGGTGGGAGTTATTAAAGGCACCTGGTGGGAGTTATTAAAGGCACCTGGTGGGAGTTATTAAAGGCACCTGGTGGGAGTTATTAAAGGCACCTGGTGGGAGTTATTAAAGGCACCTGGTGGGAGTTATTAAGGCACCTGGTGGGAGTTATTAAAGGCACCTGGTGGGAGTTATTAAGGCACCTGGTGGGAGTTATTAAAGGCACCTGGTGGGAGTTATTAAGGCACCTGGTGGGAGTTATTAAAGGCACCTGGTGGGAGTTATTAAAGGCACCTGGTGGGAGTTATTAAAGGCACCTGGTGGGAGTTATTAAAGGCACCTGGTGGGAGTTATTAAGACACCTGGTGGGAGTTATTAAAGGCACCTGGTGGGACTTATTAAGGCACCTGGTGGGAGTTATTAAAGGCACCTGGTGGGAGTTATTAAAGGCACCTGGTGGGAGTTATTAAAGGCACCTGGTGGGAGTTATTAAAGGCACCTGGTGGGACTTATTAAGGCACCTGGTGGGAGTTATTAAAGGCACCTGGTGGGAGTTATTAAAGGCACCTGGTGGGAGTTATTAAAGGCACCTGGTGGGAGTTATTAAGGCACCTGGTGGGAGTTATTAAGGCACCTGGTGGGAGTTATTAAAGGCACCTGGTGGGAGTTATTAAAGGCACCTGGTGGGAGTTATTAAAGGCACCTGGTGGGAGTTATTAAAGGCACCTGGTGGGAGTTATTAAGGCACCTGGTGGGAGTTATTAAAGGCACCTGGTGGGAGTTATTAAGGCACCTGGTGGGAGTTATTAAAGGCACCTGGTGGGAGTTATTAAAGGCACCTGGTGGGAGTTATTAAAGGCACCTGGTGGGAGTTATTAAGGCACCTGGTGGGAGTTATTAAGGCACCTGGTGGGAGTTATTAAGGCACCTGGTGGGAGTTATTAAAGGCACCTGGTGGGAGTTATTAAAGGCACCTGGTGGGAGTTATTTAAGGCACCTGGTGGGAGTTATTAAAGGCACCTGGTGGGAGTTATTAAAGGCACCTGGTGGGAGTTATTAAAGGCACCTGGTGGGAGTTAATAAAGGCACCTGGTGGGAGTTATTAAAGGCACCTGGTGGGAGTTATTAAGGCACCTGGTGGGAGTTATTAAAGGCACCTGGTGGGAGTTATTAAAGGCACCTGGTGGGAGTTATTAAAGGCACCTGGTGGGAGTTATTAAGGCACCTGGTGGGAGTTATTAAGGCACCTGGTGGGAGTTATTAAGGCACCTGGTGGGAGTTATTAAAGGCACCTGGTGGGAGTTATTAAAGGCACCTGGTGGGAGTTATTAAGGCACCTGGTGGGAGTTATTAAAGGCACCTGGTGGGAGTTATTAAAGGCACCTGGTGGGAGTTATTTAAGGCACCTGGTGGGAGTTATTTAAGGCACCTGGTGGGAGTTATTAAAGGCACCTGGTGGGAGTTATTAAAGGCACCTGGTGGGAGTTATTAAAGGCACCTGGTGGGAGTTAATAAAGGCACCTGGTGGGAGTTATTAAAGGCACCTGGTGGGAGTTATTAAAGGCACCTGGTGGGAGTTATTAAAGGCACCTGGTGGGAGTTATTAAGGCACCTGGTGGGAGTTATTAAAGGCACCTGGTGGGAGTTATTAAAGGCACCTGGTGGGAGTTATTAAAGGCACCTGGTGGGAGTTAATAAAGGCACCTGGTGGGAGTTATTAAAGGCACCTGGTGGGAGTTATTAAAGGCACCTGGTGGGAGTTATTAAAGGCACCTGGTGGGAGTTATTAAAGGCACCTGGTGGGAGTTATTAAAGGCACCTGGTGGGAGTTATTAAAGGCACCTGGTGGGAGTTATTAAAGGCACCTGGTGGGAGTTATTAAAGGCACCTGGTGGGAGTTATTAAAGGCACCTGGTGGGAG
>NC_084757.1:38677686-38682686 GCF_033978785.1 Entelurus aequoreus
TAATAATAAAGTGCACCTCCACATCATAAATACATATAATAATAATATTAATAATAATAAAGTGCACCTCCACAACATAAATACATATAATAATAATAATAATAATAATAATAATAAAGTGCACCTCCACATCATAAATACATATAATAATAATAATAATAATAAAGTGCACCTCCACATCATAAATACATATAATAATAATATTAATAATAATAATAAAGTGCACCTCCACAACATAAATACATATAATAATAATAATAATAATAATAAAGTGCACCTCCACATCATAAATACATATAATAATAATATTAATAATAATAATAAGAAAGTGCACCTCCACAACATAAATATATATAATAATAATAATAATAATAAAGTGCACCTCCACATCATAAATACATATAATAATAATATTAATAATAATAATAAAGTGCACCTCCACAACATAAATACATATAATAATAATAATAATAATAAAGTGTACCTCCACATCATAAATACATATAATTATAATATTAATAATAATAATAATAAAGTGCACCTCCACAACATAAATACATATAATAATAATAATAAAGTGCACCTCCACAACATAAATACATATTCTTATAATAATAATAATAAAGTGCACCTCCACAACATAAATACATATTCTAATACAAACGTAATAATAATAATAAAGTGCACCTCCACAACATAAATACATATAATAATAATAATAAAGTGCACCTCCACAACATAAATACATATAATAATAATAATAATAAAGTGCACCTCCACAACATAAATACATATAATAATAATAATAATAATAATAAAGTGCACCTCCACAACATAAATACATATTCTAATAATAATAAAAATAAAGTGCACCTCCACAATATAAATACATATTCTAATAATAATAATAATAATAATAAAGTGCACCTCCACAACATAAATACATATTCTAATACAAACGCAATAATAATAATAAAGTGCACCTCCACAACATAAATACATATTCTAATACAAAGGTAATAATAATAATAAAGTGCACCTCCACCACATAAATACATATTCTAATACAAAGGTAATAATAATAATAAAGTGCACCTCCACCACATAAATACATATTCTAATACAAAGGTAATAATAATAATAAAGTGCACCTCCACCACATAAATACATATTCTAATACAAAGGTAATAATAATAATAAAGTGCACCTCCACCACATAAATACATGTGTCCCCTGCTTGTTTGGGACTAGAAGACTCACTTAAAGTCCTTTTATCTTCTCAAATATCAACCTAATGTACGGATTCATTGTACTTGCTGTCAGGACACGTGTGAACAGTAGATGGCAGTCACACATTAGAGATACGTGTGCACTGCAGGTTGACGCCCGTTCAATAAATGACGCTGGCAAGTCCCCGTGAGCAAGCAACACCAAAACGTTTGAGAATACAGAAGGTTGCACACGCCGCTCAAAAATCAGTCAAAATGTTTTGAGTACGACTTTGGTAAGCTACCTGGATTGTGGACCATAGTCAGACGTACTGTGCTTCAACAGACGACTATTATTATGCCATAGTCAGACGTACTGCGCTTCAACAGACGGCTATTATTATGCCATAGTCAGACGTACTGTGCTTCAACAGACGGCTATTATTATGCCATTGTCAGACGTACTGTGCTTCAACAGACGGCTATTATTATGCCATAGTCAGACGTACTGTGCTTCAACAGACGGCTATTATTATTGGGTGTGTGTTACTTTTTCCACCAGTCGGCCGCATACTGAAAAGTCAATGTATGCAGGGGCCATTTTTATATTGTTTTATTTTGTAAAAAAAAACAACAAGTAAAAACATTCTATATATGTTTAAAGACAGAATTTGTGTCAGCTCTGTGTTATACAGTAGATGAACAAGTATAATATTGTTAACTATTAGTTTTATTATGGGTTTTTTCTCACAATTTTAATGTTTTTCCCCTGTAAAAACAGAATAATGACCATGAAAATACTGCGGTTGTGTAACTGCATCAAAACAAAATATTAATGTTCAGTCCAACATTCAACAGTGTTTATTATTATTCTTGTTGTCATTGTACAAATTCACTAAATCATAAGTTAGTATTACTTTATATTTTTTAATGAACTAACTAACTAAACCTTTTTTATATTTTAGATCAGCGGTATCTCAACTTCTTCCACCAGGGGCCACGTACTAAAAAGTAGGCAGGGGCCATTTTCATAGTATTTTTATTCCCACCAAAAATGCTAAAAACAGATATTATGTGTATTTAAAGACAAAAATGTGTGTTAGTTTTGTGTTATCGCTGACTAAGCATATTACTATGAAGTATTAGTTTGAAAATGTCAACTTTTTCTCATAATCTTTGACAAAATTCTGTGGGCCAACAAAACTGGTTCTCTGGGCCGCACTTTGGACACCCCTGGTGATTTTTTTTAAAGTTTAAAAAAATCAGTGTAAAAAAAATCAGTGTTTTAAAGTGCAGTGCGTAAAAATTCAGTGTATAAAATTTCAATGTGTAAAAATTCTGTGTAAAAAAAAAAATCAATTTATGAAAATTCAGTAAAAAAAAATAAAAAAATCTGTGTTTAAAAATTCAGTGTATAAAAATGTTGTGTGAAAAAAAATTCTGTGTTTTAAAATTCATTGTATAAAAAATCAGTGTAAAACATTTAGTGTATTAAAATTCAGTGTATAAAAATTAAATGTGTAAAAATTCAGTGTGAAAAAATTAGTCTATAAATATTCAGTGTATAAAAATTAAATGTGTAAAAATTCTGTGTAAAAAAAAATCAGTTACTGTAAATTCAGTTTTAAAAAATTCATTGTATAAAAATTTAGTGTGAAAAAAAATTCTGTGTTTTAAAATTCATTGTGTAAAAATTCAGTGTAAAAAAATTCAATGTGTGAAAATTCAGTGTATAAAAATGCAGAATTTTAAAATTCATTGTATTAAAATTCAGTGTAAAAAAATCTGTGTTTTAAACAGTGTGTAAAAAATTCAGTGTAAAAAAATTGATGTTTTAAAAATCAATGGGTAGAAATTCAGTGTAAAAAAAAATCAGTGTACAAAAATGCAGTGTTTTAAAATTCATTGTTTTAAAATTCAGTCTATAGAAATTCAATGTGTAAAAATTCAGTGTAAAAAATTAATGTTTTAAAAATCAGTGTGTAGAAATTCAGTGTAAAAACATCAGTCTATAAATATTCAATGTGTAAAAAATTCAGTGTAAAAAAAATCAGTGTATGAAAATTTAGTTTAAAAAAGATCAATGTTTTAAAATTCAGTGTATAAAAATTCAATGCGTAAACAGTGAGTGTAAAAAATCAGTGTTTTAAAATTCAGTGTATGAAAATTCAGTGTATAAAAATTAAATGTGTAGAAATTCAGTGTAAAAAAATCAGTGTATAAAAGTTCAGTTTTTAAAATTTAGTGTGAAAAAAAAATCTGTTTTAAAATTCATTGTGTAAAAATTCAGTGTGAAAATTCAGTGTATAAAAATGCAGTATTTTAAAATTAATTGTTTTAAAATTCAGTGTATGAAAATTCAGTGTAAAAAAAATCTGTTTTAAAATTCAGTGTGTAAAAAAAATCAGTGTATAAAATTGCAGTGTTTTAAAATTAATTGTTTTAAAATTCAGTCTATAAAAATTAAATGTGTAAAAAATGTAGTTTCAAAAATCAGTGTTTTAAAAATCCGTGTGTAGAAATTCAGTGTAAAAAAATCAGTGTAGAAAAATTCAATGTGCTAAAAATTCAGTGATCGAAAATTCAGTTAAAAAAAGCAATGTTTTAAAATTCAGTGTATAAAAATACACACGATAGCACACAAGCTTGACATAGGTAATAATCATTGAACAATGTGGCAGTTACATTTGTCAATACATCAAATATTTATAGTCGTGTATTACTTACTACTAGGAGCGTGCAGCTACACAGCAGCTAAGCACATGATAGCACACAAGCTTGACATAGGTAATAATCATTGAACAATGTGGCAGTTACATTTGTCAATACATCAAATAGTTATAGTCGTGTATTACTTACTACTAGGAGCGTGCAGCTACACAGCAGCTAAGCACATGATAGCACACAAGCTAGACATAGGTAATAATCATTGAACAATGTGGCAGTTACATTTGTCAATACATCAAATAGTTATAGTGGTGTATTACTTACTACTAGGAGCGTGCAGCTACACAGCAGCTAAGCACATGATAGCACACAAGCTAGACATAGGTAATAATCATTGAACAATGTGGCAGTTACATTTGTCAATACATCAAATAGTTATAGTGGTGTATTACTTACTACTAGGAGCGTGCAGCTACACAGCAGCTAAGCACATGATAGCACACAAGCTTGACATAGGTAATAATCATTGAACAATGTGGCAGTTACATTTGTCAATACATCAAATATTTATAGTGGTGTATTACTTACTACTAGGAGCGTGCAGCTACACAGCAGCTAAGCACATGATAGCACACAAGCTAGACATAGGTAATAATCATTGAACAATGTGGCAGTTACATTTGTCAATACATCAAATATTTATAGTGGTGTATTACTTACTACTAGGAGCGTGCAGCTACACAGCAGCTAAGCACATGATAGCACACAAGCTAGACATAGGTAATAATCATTGAACAATGTGGCAGTTACATTTGTCAATACATCAAATATTTATAGTGGTGTATTACTTACTACTAGGAGCGTGCAGCTACACAGCAGCTAAGCACATGATAGCACACAAGCTAGACATAGGTAATAATCATTGAAGCGTGTAAAACAGCACGTTTGTCAATACAAACAAGTACTAAGTTACCCATACAAAGTCTCCAAGGCAGTGTTAGAAAGTATCCAGTAAGAAATGTGTCCGCATCAATTCATGATTGTGGCCAGAAAAAACAATTAGCCTTTCATTACATACAAATCCAACATTTGTCAGATTGTGTCCAACTTGAACTTTTAACACGC
>NC_084757.1:38687686-38695186 GCF_033978785.1 Entelurus aequoreus
AATATGTCTTCAATATGTCTTCAATATGTCTTCAATATGTCTTTAATATGTCTTCAATATGTCTTCTATCAGACAATATGTCTTCAATATGTCTTCAATATGTCTTCAATATGTCTTCTATCAGACAATATGTCTTCAATATGTCTTTAATATGTCTTCAATATGTCTTCTATCAGACAATATGTCTTCAATATGTCTTCAATATGTCTTCAATATGTCTTCTATCAGACAATATGTCTTCAATATGTCTTCTATCAGACAATATGT
This sequence comes from Entelurus aequoreus, assembly GCF_033978785.1. Taxonomy (NCBI): domain Eukaryota; kingdom Metazoa; phylum Chordata; class Actinopteri; order Syngnathiformes; family Syngnathidae; genus Entelurus; species Entelurus aequoreus. The sequence goes on from NC_084757.1 coordinate 38,687,954, forward strand.
CTTCAATATGTCTTCAATATGTCTTCTATTAGACAATATGTCTTCAATATGTCTTCAATATGTCTTCTATCAGACAATATGTCTTCAATATGTCTTCAATATGTCTTCAATATGTCTTTAATATGTCTTCAATATGTCTTCAATATGTCTTCAACATGTCTTCAATATGTCTTCAATATGTCTTCAATATGTCAACATGTCTTCAATATGTCTTCAACATGTCTTCAATATGTCTTCAATATGTCTTCAATATGTCTTTAATATGTCTTCAATATGTCTTCAATATGTCTTCAATATGTCTTCAATATGTCTTCTATCAGACAATATGTCTTCAATATGTCTTCAATATGTCTTCAACATGTCTTCAATATGTCTTCAATATGTCTTCTATCAGACAATATGTCTTCAATATGTCTTCAATATGTCTTCAATATGTCTTCTATCAGACAATATGTCTTCAATATGTCTTTAATATGTCTTCAATATGTCTTCTATCAGACAATATGTCTTCAATATGTCTTCAATATGTCTTCAATATGTCTTCTATCAGACAATATGTCTTCAATATGTCTTCTATCAGACAATGTCTTCAATATGTCTTCAATATGTCTTCTATTAGACAATATGTCTTCAATATGTCTTCAATATGTCTTCTATCAGACAATATGTCTTCAATATGTCTTCAATATGTCTTCAATATGTCTTTAATATGTCTTCAATATGTCTTCAATATGTCTTCAACATGTCTTCAATATGTCTTCAATATGTCTTCAATATGTCAACATGTCTTCAATATGTCTTCAACATGTCTTCAATATGTCTTCAATATGTCTTCAATATGTCTTTAATATGTCTTCAATATGTCTTCAATATGTCTTCAATATGTCTTCAATATGTCTTCTATCAGACAATATGTCTTCAATATGTCTTCAATATGTCTTCAACATGTCTTCAATATGTCTTCAATATGTCTTCTATCAGACAATATGTCTTCAATATGTCTTCTATTAAACAATATGTCTTCAATATGTCTTCTATTAGACAATATGTCTTCAATATGTCTTCAATATGTCTTCAATATGTCTTTAATATGTCTTCAATATGTCTTCTATCAGACAATATGTCTTCAATATGTCTTCTATCAGACAATATGTCTTCAATATGTCTTCTATCAGACAATATGTCTTCAATATGTCTTCAATATGTCTTCAATATGTCTTCTTTTAGACAATATGTCTTCAATATGTCTTCTATTAGACAATATGTCTTCAATATGTCTTCAATATGTCTTCAATATGTCTTCAATATGTCTTTAATATGTCTTCAATATGTCTTCAATATGTCTTCAACATGTCTTCAATATGTCTTCAATATGTCTTCAACATGTCTTCAATAGGTCTTCAATATGTCTTTAATATGTCTTCAATATGTCTTCAATATGTCTTCAATATGTCTTCAACATGTCTTCAATATGTCTTCAATATGTCTTCAACATGTCTTCAACATGTCTTCAATATGTCTTCAATATGTCTTCTATTAGACAATATGTCTTCAATATGTCTTCTATTAGACAATATGTCTTCAATATGTCTTCAATATGTCTTCAATATGTCTTCAATATGTCTTTAATATGTCTTCAATATGTCTTCAATATGTCTTCAATATGTCTTCAACATGTCTTCAATATGTCTTCAATATGTCTTCAACATGTCTTCAACATGTCTTCAATATGTCTTCAATATGTCTTCTATTAGACAATATGTCTTCAATATGTCTTCTATTAGACAATATGTCTTCAATATGTCTTCAATATGTCTTCAACATGTCTTCAATATGTCTTCAATATGTCTTCAATATGTCTTCTATTAGACAATATGTCTTCAATATGTCTTCTATTAGACAATATGTCTTCAATATGTCTTCAATATGTCTTCAATATGTCTTCAATATGTCTTTAATATGTCTTCAATATGTCTTCAATATGTCTTCAACATGTCTTCAATATGTCTTCAATATGTCTTCAACATGTCTTCAACATGTCTTCAATATGTCTTTAATATGTCTTCAATATGTCTTCAATATGTCTTCAATATGTCTTCAACATGTCTTCAATATGTCTTCAATATGTCTTCAACATGTCTTCAACATGTCTTCAATATGTCTTCAATATGTCTTCAATATGTCTTCAATATGTCTTCAATATGTCTTTAATATGTCTTCAATATGTCTTCAATATGTCTTCAACATGTCTTCAATATGTCTTCAATATGTCTTCAATATGTCTTCTTTCAGACAATATGTCTTCAATATGTCTTCAATATGTCTTCTATCAGACAATATGTCTTCAATATGTCTTCAATATGTCTTCTATTAGACAATATGTCTTCAATATGTCTTCAATATGTCTTCAATATGTCTTTAATATGTCTTCAATATGTCTTCTATCAGACAATATGTCTTCAATATGTCTTCAATATGTCTTCAATATGTCTTCTATCAGACAATATGTCTTCAATATGTCTTTAATATGTCTTCAATATGTCTTCTATCAGACAATATGTCTTCAATATGTCTTCAATATGTCTTCAATATGTCTTCAATATGTCTTCTATCAGACAATATGTCTTCAATATGTCTTCTATCAGACAATATGTCTTCAATATGTCTTCAATATGTCTTCTATTAGACAATATGTCTTCAATATGTCTTCAATATGTCTTCTATCAGACAATATGTCTTCAATATGTCTTCAATATGTCTTCAATATGTCTTTAATATGTCTTCAATATGTCTTCAATATGTCTTCAACATGTCTTCAATATGTCTTCAATATGTCTTCAATATGTCAACATGTCTTCAATATGTCTTCAACATGTCTTCAATATGTCTTCAATATGTCTTTAATATGTCTTCAATATGTCTTCAATATGTCTTCAATATGTCTTCTATCAGACAATATGTCTTCAATATGTCTTCAATATGTCTTCAACATGTCTTCAATATGTCTTCAATATGTCTTCTATCAGACAATATGTCTTCAATATGTCTTCAATATGTCTTCAATATGTCTTCTATCAGACAATATGTCTTCAATATGTCTTTAATATGTCTTCAATATGTCTTCTATCAGACAATATGTCTTCAATATGTCTTCAATATGTCTTCAATATGTCTTCAATATGTCTTCTATCAGACAATATGTCTTCAATATGTCTTCTATCAGACAATGTCTTCAATATGTCTTCAATATGTCTTCTATTAGACAATATGTCTTCAATATGTCTTCAATATGTCTTCTATCAGACAATATGTCTTCAATATGTCTTCAATATGTCTTCAATATGTCTTTAATATGTCTTCAATATGTCTTCAATATGTCTTCAACATGTCTTCAATATGTCTTCAATATGTCTTCAATATGTCAACATGTCTTCAATATGTCTTCAACATGTCTTCAATATGTCTTCAATATGTCTTTAATATGTCTTCAATATGTCTTCAATATGTCTTCAATATGTCTTCAATATGTCTTCTATCAGACAATATGTCTTCAATATGTCTTCAATATGTCTTCAACATGTCTTCAATATGTCTTCAATATATCTTCTATCAGACAATATGTCTTCAATATGTCTTCTATTAAACAATATGTCTTCAATATGTCTTCTATTAGACAATATGTCTTCAATATGTCTTCAATATGTCTTCAATATGTCTTTAATATGTCTTCAATATGTCTTCTATCAGACAATATGTCTTCAATATGTCTTCTATCAGACAATATGTCTTCAATATGTCTTCTATCAGACAATATGTCTTCAATATGTCTTCAATATGTCTTCAATATGTCTTCTTTTAGACAATATGTCTTCAATATGTCTTCTATTAGACAATATGTCTTCAATATGTCTTCAATATGTCTTCAATATGTCTTCAATATGTCTTTAATATGTCTTCAATATGTCTTCAATATGTCTTCAACATGTCTTCAATATGTCTTCAATATGTCTTCAACATGTCTTCAATAGGTCTTCAATATGTCTTTAATATGTCTTCAATATGTCTTCAATATGTCTTCAATATGTCTTCAACATGTCTTCAATATGTCTTCAATATGTCTTCAACATGTCTTCAACATGTCTTCAACATGTCTTCAACATGTCTTCAATATGTCTTCAATATGTCTTCAACATGTCTTCAATATGTCTTCAATATGTCTTCAACATGTCTTCAATATGTCTTTAATATGTCTTCAATATGTCTTCAATATGTCTTCAATATGTCTTCAACATGTCTTCAATATGTCTTCAATATGTCTTCAACATGTCTTCAACATGTCTTCAACATGTCTTCAATATGTCTTCAATATGTCTTCAATATGTCTTCTATTAGACAATATGTCTTCAATATGTCTTCTATTAGACAATATGTCTTCAATATGTCTTCAATATGTCTTCAATATGTCTTTAATATGTCTTCAATATGTCTTCAATATGTCTTCAACATGTCTTCAATATGTCTTCAATATGTCTTCAACATGTCTTCAACATGTCTTCAATATGTCTTTAATATGTCTTCAATATGTCTTCAATATGTCTTCAATATGTCTTCAACATGTCTTCAATATGTCTTCAACATGTCTTCAACATGTCTTCAACATGTCTTCAATATGTCTTCAATATGTCTTCAATATGTCTTCAATATGTCTTCAATATGTCTTCAACATGTCTTCAATATGTCTTCAATATGTCTTCAATATGTCTTCTTTCAGACAATATGTCTTCAATATGTCTTCAATATGTCTTCTATCAGACAATATGTCTTCAATATGTCTTCAATATGTCTTCTATTAGACAATATGTCTTCAATATGTCTTCAATATGTCTTCAATATGTCTTTAATATGTCTTCAATATGTCTTCTATCAGACAATATGTCTTCAATATGTCTTCAATATGTCTTCAATATGTCTTCTATCAGACAATATGTCTTCAATATGTCTTTAATATGTCTTCAATATGTCTTCTATCAGACAATATGTCTTCAATATGTCTTCAATATGTCTTCAATATGTCTTCAATATGTCTTCTATCAGACAATATGTCTTCAATATGTCTTCTATCAGACAATATGTCTTCAATATGTCTTCAATATGTCTTCTATCAGACAATATGTCTTCAATATGTCTTCAATATGTCTTCAATATGTCTTTAATATGTCTTCAATATGTCTTCAATATGTCTTCTATTAGACAATATGTCTTCAATATGTCTTCAATATGTCTTCTATCAGACAATATGTCTTCAATATGTCTTCAATATGTCTTCAATATGTCTTTAATATGTCTTCAATATGTCTTCAATATGTCTTCAACATGTCTTCAATATGTCTTCAATATGTCTTCAATATGTCAACATGTCTTCAATATGTCTTCAACATGTCTTCAATATGTCTTCAATATGTCTTCAATATGTCTTTAATATGTCTTCAATATGTCTTCAATATGTCTTCAATATGTCTTCAATATGTCTTCTATCAGACAATATGTCTTCAATATGTCTTCAATATGTCTTCAACATGTCTTCAATATGTCTTCAATATGTCTTCTATCAGACAATATGTCTTCAATATGTCTTCAATATGTCTTCAATATGTCTTCTATCAGACAATATGTCTTCAATATGTCTTTAATATGTCTTCAATATGTCTTCTATCAGACAATATGTCTTCAATATGTCTTCAATATGTCTTCAATATGTCTTCAATATGTCTTCTATCAGACAATATGTCTTCAATATGTCTTCTATCAGACAATGTCTTCAATATGTCTTCAATATGTCTTCTATTAGACAATATGTCTTCAATATGTCTTCAATATGTCTTCTATCAGACAATATGTCTTCAATATGTCTTCAATATGTCTTCAATATGTCTTTAATATGTCTTCAATATGTCTTCAATATGTCTTCAACATGTCTTCAATATGTCTTCAATATGTCTTCAATATGTCAACATGTCTTCAATATGTCTTCAACATGTCTTCAATATGTCTTCAATATGTCTTCAATATGTCTTTAATATGTCTTCAATATGTCTTCAATATGTCTTCAATATGTCTTCAATATGTCTTCTATCAGACAATATGTCTTCAATATGTCTTCAATATGTCTTCAACATGTCTTCAATATGTCTTCAATATGTCTTCTATCAGACAATATGTCTTCAATATGTCTTCTATTAGACAATATGTCTTCAATATGTCTTCAATATGTCTTCAATATGTCTTTAATATGTCTTCAATATGTCTTCTATCAGACAATATGTCTTCAATATGTCTTCTATCAGACAATATGTCTTCAATATGTCTTCAATATGTCTTCAATATGTCTTCTTTTAGAACAATATGTCTTCAATATGTCTTCTATTAGACAATATGTCTTCAATATGTCTTCAATATGTCTTCAATATGTCTTCAATATGTCTTTAATATGTCTTCAATATGTCTTCAATATGTCCTTCAACATGTCTTCAATATGTCTTCAATATGTCTTCAACATGTCTTCAATAGGTCTTCAATATGTCTTTAATATGTCTTCAATATGTCTTCAATATGTCTTCAATATGTCTTCAACATGTCTTCAACATGTCTTCAACATGTCTTCAATATGTCTTCAATATGTCTTCAATATGTCTTCTATTAGACAATATGTCTTCAATATGTCTTCTATTAGACAATATGTCTTCAATATGTCTTCAATATGTCTTCAATATGTCTTCAATATGTCTTTAATATGTCTTCAATATGTCTTCAATATGTCTTCAACATGTCTTCAATATGTCTTCAATATGTCTTCAACATGTCTTCAATATGTCTTTAATATGTCTTCAATATGTCTTCAATATGTCTTCAATATGTCTTCAACATGTCTTCAATATGTCTTCAATATGTCCTTCAACATGTCTTCAACATGTCTTCAATATGTCTTCAATATGTCTTCAATATGTCTTCAATATGTCTTCAATATGTCTTCAATATGTCTTTAATATGTCTTCAATATGTCTTCATATGTCTTCAATATGTCTTCAACATGTCTTCAATATGTCTTCAACATGTCTTCAACATGTCTTCAATATGTCTTCAACATGTCTTCAATATGTCTTCAATATGTCTTCAACATGTCTTCAATATGTCTTCAACATGTCTTCAACATGTCTTCAACATGTCCTTCAACAT